>NC_052114.1:10154545-10167544 GCF_012273895.1 Zerene cesonia | reverse complement strand
TTACTTCGTGACATGTTCATTGTTTATCGTAGTGGTGAGCTGCTTTTTATCTGTGAACGTTTCAGTGTGTTAGGTCGTTTTTGGGAAGAGGGTAGAATTAAGTAAAAAATGAAATATTCCTCTTAGACATGTCGCTCTAAGGCTGAGGTCACACTACAGTTCTTTCCTGCGAGCAAAAAAAGCCTGAGATGCACACTACGCTTATATAACTGTGTGCCGTCAGTACTATGGGTAAGTTCTATGAAAAATAATTTGTAAAACTGACAATCAGCGTAAATGGGCCGTTTTATTCCTTTGCTTGAATTATGCAGTTATTTTTGTAATAGAGAAGGCAACCGAGCATATGGGTGACCCATATGCTGATGGGGCGACGGTCGTTGGTGAGCGGGTAGTCGTCGTGGATGGATGCTCATAAGCATTCACAAAACGGTTATAGCTTTTGTGAGGCTGATGGCTGGCTGAGGCTAGTGCGGACTAGGCCTTACAGATGTTCGTGACTCGCTTAACATCGCGTCTCTACTTTCGCTAACTGCTGCTCCCCTGGTAATTTAAGAAAATGAAAAAATCTCTAGCTTTATATGCTCGGAGTAAAAGTTAGCTTTTATGTTATGTATGATGATATATAATATACTAACTTGAGCCTATGGCTTCAGTCGCGTGACCTGTTAATCATGTCTATAATCCACATTCCTACAACATTTCATACATATCTCATCAGCTATTTTATTGATCCGAAGATACATCCATCCATCCTTAAAAACTTTCGCATTATCAACAAAGTACTTGTGCCTAATATCAACTAAATTTCTTAGTTGTATTTCGCATCAGTAGTTATGGATAAAAGAAATCTCTTATCTTTACTTTGTTTCGCAATCATAATAAAGTATAATTTTATGTTTTAACTATATCTATATGATGTGAACAGTTTAATTGACTTGGAATAAAATTTAATTAAAAACAAATTAAAAATACTTCAAGCTCGCCGTAACTGGGAAAACAATTTTCTAGTTTTTCCATAACTTAGAACTTCTTAGGGAAATTGATTGAAAATTTCTCAGAAACCTATATTAGTCTTCTTGTCTTAATTTACCTATAAAGTTTAACCGACTTCCTCTGAAAAAGTAAGGCTCATGAGCTTAAATCTTTCTTCTGTCATCACTCTATACCCGTGTACACCACTCAATGACCAAAATGAGGCAAGACTTTTTTTGTTATTATTATATTAAATCAATAAATTTTTAATTAACTGTGAAGATATACAGACAAAAAAAAACCCCACCCCTTGCATTGGCGGCCAACTTGATTTCGAAAATGTCATAGTGAATAGTAACAAGTCCTTACATAACTCCCTCAACATGGGCACAGATAACATACTATATGTTAGTTATGAAAAAAAATTAAATCCGCCATTTTAAAATCGCGGATGTAGTTGACTTTCCGAATTCCTCTTTTGACTCGGTTCTTTAGTTCGGAAGGTACGTTGCCATAGACAGATAAATACCTACTTTTTTACCGATTTCAATCAAAAACAACAGAAGCTACAGAACTATAGTTCTTATCTTCAATAAACCCAAAGAGATAATGTTTTGAAAGTCTGCAAAGTATTAAATATATCAAGTATTTAAGTGCATGAATCGGATCTCATTAAGAACGGGACAGAACGTGTCGCAATCCGATGCAATTTGGATGTTTCCGGCGCAGCATCCACTAGGTTCTATTCACTAAAGGCGCACTAACTATTAGAGATAGCATTTAACGCATACGGTTACGTTTATCCTTTAATCTTAACTAAGCATCTAGTTATTTTCAAAATGACTATTAAATTGTGTTGACGATATACCGAATCTTTCACTGAATTTATCCTGGGAATGGTTTATAAATTACTCAAACAAATATGATTATAAATATTTGTCAACTTTTGTTCTGAGAATAGATGACTTTTACAGTCTTCACGAGATTTAATTGAAATAGGATCTAACTTTTTGGCTTTTTTAATTCTATGTAATATATTTAAATAATCCATTATAAGTAAAAAAACAATGTTGTCTGTATTTAAAACAAATTTTTGTGACATGAAAACATACCTATCACATGGTATTTATCAGCTATAGTTACTGAAATTAAGACTTATTTTAGTAGTTACGTTGCAACAATGACGACGTACAAAGTATCTTCCCCATCAAAAATATATAATTCTCTTCTCTTTAGCTTTACCTGTATTGTTTGTTTCTATACAATCGACTCCTTTTGACGAAATTTTGATCCAATTTGGACGACGCATTTATTTAAACATTATAATAATTTCACGTATTTTTTTCAAGTAATTCCCAGTTTTTTTGGAAGCATATTTATTTCAAACAAACGCCTGAGAGCGCCGGTAATACGCAAACACCTAAACGATACAAACTCGCTGAGCATATTGACCTTCAAAAACAGTCGCAGTATTTTATAGCGTCATTATATCGGGTCCGGAGTAATGCCGACCATCAGGCAAGCTCAGAGCGCTCCACTAAAAGTCAATACATAGGATATATTTCCCGGCCCACCTGACACAAAGATACGCCTTCAATATTTAATACAGGCCGTGGGTTGCGCTTACGTGTGCATTCAGCACTATTTTATTTTTTAGGCCGTCGGCGTTTTTCCTTTTAGATGTATTGGGTCTGGGCTCTTTGATATTAGCTATGTGGAAATGGTTCATAAAGTGTGATGAATTACACGTTCATTATATATTTCAAATTAATAATGTGTGGGGTAAATAATTTGTATCTTTACCTATATCTGTATCAAAAATTTACGATTTATTATTATTTAAATTAATGTAGTAGGGAGTAGTCGCAGTTGGTCAGTTTTTTAGTTACAAATCAACGACTCAGTTAATAACGACGACTATTTTTACAAAATGTTGTATAAGTATACATGGGACAAGCGCAGCGTTTGAAATTTTTTTTTTTTTTTTTTTTGTTATGCTACATGTAATTTAATTTCTCAATCCTGATACAATGACTGAAACAGAATTCAAATGTCACAATAACATTAAAGTAGGTAATGCAATCTCCGTATTCCCTTTACCTAAGAGCCGTTTTAGCGTTCACCCTGCGCATAAAATCTTTTCCACTTATTACCTAATTAATAAGAGTAATTAAGTTGATTACGACAGGATCAGGTTTTAATGCACTCTTTTGTTCTCGCTACCATTTTTATTAACGTGGAAGTAATTTGAATAATTATTTTTAAGTAAGTAGATACTTATTAGGATTTTATATTCAAGTAGATATTGATGTAAATTATACATATCTATATATTATGATATGATTATTATATAAATGTAGTTAAATGCACTAAAACACTCTATAATGATATATAGAGTATACGTTTAGAAATTTAAATAATTTGGGTATCCTCGACTTTTTAATTGTTATTTTGACAAACGTGTACAAAGTTTTGACAAAATTTGTTCTCATAAAATGTATCAAAATCAAGTCGGTTAGATACAAACACCCACGCATACAAACTGGTGAAGCTAATAAAAGCGTTTTGTTTTAACAATACCAGCTTTTATTTATACTTTTTATACGAATTAACTGAAAAGTCGAACGTGTGGGCGTGCGCGTTCAACCAATTGAGGCAATTATATAAATAAACGTTACACCTAGTCATTATCACAGCAAATAAAGGGCGGATAATTGCGTTCATCGATTAAATTTGATTAATTTTATTCATGAATTAAAATTGATTCGCTACGAATAGCCGACTATTCATATATATGAGATAATGAAAAATTAACAAACTGATTAGTTAGGATGAAATAAATATACCTAAGTTTAAAAATTGTACAAGAATTATATGAAATCGATAAAAAATAAGTTGAAGGCATTGTTGACTAGTCCTACTACCTAATATTATAAATGCTAGTTCGGAGGATGGACGAAAATCACAGTTTTCGACACAGGAGCTATAGAAATAGTAGCTTTTGCGCGGCTTCGTCGAGAGTCCGGGGTGAAATCGCGCGACACATCTATTCTTCTATTATCTTCAATTAGTCTGATCGTTTGTATTTCTATAGGTATATATTTAGCCTAAACGGCTGAACATACCTGAGTTTAACCAAACTCAACACATTCAGTAGTCCAAGGTGTAATTCGGAATATTATTATGAAACGAATGAAACCAATATGGAAATACATTCATTGGATCTCTAATCTGACGAATCACAAGGTGCGGTAAGGTGATATAATATACCCTACATTCTGACAAAATAACGGTGGTCCGACATTTCCCATAAAACGTTATTCGAATTACCAGAATTTCCTGTTATCTACGTAACCTATCTATAATAAATATAACAAAGCTGAATAGTTTGTTTGTTTGAACGCACTAATCTCAGGAACTATTGGTACGATATGAAAAATTCTTTCAGTGTTAGATAGCCCATTTAATGATCACATGGAAAATCGGTTTACCCAATCGAATGTTCTGCGTTAACCAGTATTAATATTAGCAAGTATGGATTTTGTTAGGTAGATATTTAATTTCTTCATCTTAATTATAAATCTAGTGATAAGAATGTAAAATAAAAACACCATGTATATAAAAATTTATTTATTTCAGTATATAATTGAACTGATTTCATACATGTTTAATACAGACTACAACTTCCAATACATTAAATTTATCTACGTATACACAGAGGATGTATAAAAATATCTAATGACAGTTCTTATTTATTTTGTTATGAAAATTCTGGGACCACTAATGATTTTAATCAAATTGTATTCTTCATAATTAAAGTCCGTCAAGTGACATTTTTTCAAGAAATGCCTGTCCCAAAATTCCATAACATGAAAATATTATATATTTAATCAAAGAATGTGCTAGAATTTACATATTTCATTAAACAAAAGTCAAGTTTACCTTCCTCAATATCGATTCACAATGCTCGATAATTATATTAAAACGACCACTTTTATACAGACGGGTGACTGATACATATTCATAGGCCATTTCAGATGAGTCGGTACGTAATGTGGATACATTTCAAACTATTTTATAGTTGCTCATTACATAATAAAAATGCGTTCGTCACGAGACGCCTGTCCAGGTAGTTGGAGCCGTAACGCTTTACGTAACGAAACGGTTTACCCTCCCTGTATGAAGTCAAAATGCATCAATAAGCACACAGTGAATTTTTTTTTTCTTATTTTAATAAGTACAATTATTAAATAAACCAATGAAATAATATATATGAGCGGCAAACGAAATAATTATGTTTGATTCTAAAACATAATATCAAATGAAAGTTTCATTACATATCTAAACAACTAAAATATATTTGCATCGCATTACATTTCACAGGAAAAAAAAATTTCTTACTTAAAACAAGAAACTGCATTTTATCTATTATTTGACCCGTATGATATTTAACTGTAAATTATTTATCTGTAGGCAACGTCACCCGTCCACAAAATGGCGTCAAAATAGATCAACACATTAGTTCCTAGCTACCATAAAGCTGAGTATCACCGCCAACATCATTCGATAGCTATCTACCTATGCCTCTTCGGCTTTATATGAATAAACGATTACATGTACATTCATGTTAAATAAATTATAATATTGAAGTAATCATTCATTATTAGAATAAAAAAAATCTTCTGAAAAAAATTATTTTTTTTAATGAATAAATAGGTTACATGAATAGGCCGCCTAAACATTTTTTTAAGAAATAATTTTAGATAAAACTTTATATGAAAAATATAGATAAAAGAGAAAAAATGTACTAACTAATATACATGTAGACGTTTATCAAGTCAAAGGTTAAAATAAAAAAAAATGATACACAATAATAAAATTATACTATGAATAAAAGCATAGGCGCAGTATTTTATAAAGAACGATTTTTCGTTTTCCCTTTATACTGATATGTAACTCGAAATACTTGGCAATATTTGTTTCAATGCCATTTTCATATAAACTTTTTACAAAAAATATTAAATCCATACTCCTCTAAAATAAAAAGTGAATTCGATTATAGGCCTTACATTACATAGGCCAAAATGGAATAAACTACCATAAAGATTAATATCAATTGAATTTTAATAAAAGCAAAAAATACAAATTAACAGGAACTCGACTACGCCTATGTCACATGTTACCTTATAAAATAGTTAAAAAAAATTCAAATACATTCCTCCCTACACTCAATTTCATAAGAAGTTTCATTAAATCACTAATTCACAATATTAAATAGCTCAAATAATTCCTTTAGTACCAGCAGCAATAAAAATGGATGATTAAAAATTAAAAATTAATTGCATTTATACATCGTCACATTTAACACCATATCACCGACTAAAGCGAAACCAATTCCAAATACAGACAATAAATTTTATATTATCATTTATATAATATAATTTATATAATAATATATAGACATTGGACATCTAATATATTATCAACGCGTTCGTATACCCAACAATTATTATATTTACAACCTTGGCAAATAATTATAGTTGAGCATAATATTATAATAAAATAAAATAATGCAAAACTGCATAAAGAAGCAGCGTCGTCCGCGCGACATAAAGTCTTAACGATTAGCGAATAGCAAATGGACTGCGACTTGAAATATAAATATTTCATTTAAGATTAGATAAATACTACATTATAAAAACTCTGATACATTTTGTAAACGTATATCCATTATGTGTATATAGTATCTTATACAGAATGTATTTCAGATATAATAGAAATCCTAATCAACAATAGTCCTTCAACAACTACTACGTCAACCAGCAAATTTTCATGAAGCGATGTTTTATTAATATTAATAAAACGGGTATATTTATTATGGCTTCAATTTAATGCATTCTATAATATTTAGTACGTGACCATTTAGATTACGTTAAATTCAAACGAGAATGTACTATATGTTACTAAGTATAACCCGTGTCATAAAAGAATCAAATTGAATTCCTATCTGGCCCTACATTTTGAAATCGTTCCATTATAGGCACGGATTATAAACAAAAAATCGTGAAGTTATATTTTAAAGTCGACAGTCCAGCAAATATTAAGCATTTAAAATGTAAAAGCACGTACTCAATACATATAAGTATATACCAGCCTAACCTAGTACAATATACTGGACGCCAGTGTTCGCATGCACCAAATTGCCAGTCAAAATATAACATAGCCTTACCTAAGGATCTCAAAACTGTGATATTTTACGGAGATAATATACTTAAGAACAATATAGAAAAAAAAAACAGTTGACAAATTTAAATTTTGTTTCAATTCCTATCCAATAAAAAATATAGAAAACAACCTAAGCATGATCCCTTTCATTAATGATTCTACATACTGAAAGTAAAAGGACATCCTAAATAAATTGGATTGCTTAACAATCAATGAATAAATATGACTTTTGGGCAGATTTAGATTTGTGAGTGACTTATTAAGTCATCAAATAAAATCTTATACATAGCGTCAGATAGAAAAAAAAACTAGAAATTTCCTCATAAAATATCAAAGTTTTCGGGACCCAAAAATTAAAATACATATGCACCAATCGTGCTATTTTTCAAACACCTTTTATAAAGCGACATTTAAAAAAACAACTACATGGCTTCAATAGAAATATATATAACATTCATATTACGTTTTACCCCATTTACACTTATATGAAAATTATTACTTAATTTACTATAACATTAAAGGGGCTTCTCAGCGTTGCTTTGAAGGCGAACGAACTCTGTTACTTGTTAATGTGAAAAATTCATAATATATAATTACATGTACATGACATTGCTTTTTGTTTCTGACGTCAAGATTTAATTAGTCAAAAAAATGTAAATAAATCCATTTCTTGTTTCCAATCAAAATGTCTCAGAGCATTCATTGCCTCTAAATATTGCCCCAAGTTAACATATACAAGTTGATTATTCATAATAATTTAAGAACGAACTTAGTACCTTCACTTGAAACTTTATACATATAGCTTGGAAGTTTCACAATTATAAAAATATCAACAACTTATAATTCGTAACAAACTTGTTAATTTTCAATAATCTTATTAAAATTTGCAAAACGCAAACTCACAACACAATTTTAAATTGCTTTATTATTGGCACAACATGAGTTTTTTTTTTTTTTTAATTGTCTCTTACGTGTGAGCGAGACGGCGATTCCACATGTGAGAGGGAGATAGCGAATCAATCGGTCTATGGGCAGCAATAACTATGTACACTATTGTTTTCTATCCACATTCTATTTAAAAATGAACTCTAATTGCAATACAAAAGTACTAGATTTCTTTAAACGCTACACCAGATAATGTAAAACACCAATTGGATTATTTCCACATTGAATTACTGTGCGTCATTAATTCGACTATCAAATGTACTAAGACACGAATATTAAGTTTTCTTTATCAAAATTTTGTTGTAAACACAACCTTTAGATGGTTCTTTTAATTCTATCCTCTGTACATTTTAAAATTCATATGTACATAATTGTGCGTAGTTGTTAGTGTGGTAAAACTGAAATTTACGCTAAAAAGAAAATGCATATTAATAATATAAACGAGTTAAGATACTCTACAAATTTTGTCATATTTTGGACAGAGTAAATATTAAATATTAGCTATAATAATAATAAGGGATTAATCCCTTATTAGCTGGCAATTATGGTCACTTAGACACTATTATATATTGTTCCTAAAATAAGGATTATTCAATAATTCTGTATTAATGGTACTTAGTTGTATTCTATTCTATATATCTTAAGTGCTTTAAAAGTTCAATGAATTAGAATGTGCATTTTTGACGTATTTTCACTTCCTGCTATGAAAAATAAAAGCCACTAACACATTGTTATTTTAAAGTATTTACATATTTTATATCCATTACTCTTCTGTTCTAAATTTTCAGAATAAATTTCAGTTTTACCACTTTTTTATAGTTAAGTTCGATGATACAGTTCAGAAACCAAGCTCTACGAGATAGTGTAAGTTTCGAAGTTTTATATACAAAGTCGTTTGATTTTAACTTGATACACATTACAACAATTCATTTAATTCCAAGGAAAGTAAGTAATTTCACAATATCAAATTTAGTAAACTCAATGTAAAACTGTGCTATACAAAAA
Organism: Zerene cesonia; assembly: GCF_012273895.1. Taxonomy (NCBI): domain Eukaryota; kingdom Metazoa; phylum Arthropoda; class Insecta; order Lepidoptera; family Pieridae; genus Zerene; species Zerene cesonia. The sequence continues at coordinate 10,158,397 of NC_052114.1, read as the reverse complement.
ATTTTAATTCTGAACATCTATACGTATGTTTCAAGAAAATAAAAAACAGTACTAGAGTTACTTCAAAAATATAGTTTTATCATATATTACATACTTTTATATTCATAAGTCGTTCAAAAAAATACAAAAAATGCGTATTATATTGTATTGCGTATCAAATTAAAGTCGTATAACATTTATAGAATGATAAAATTGTTCTTTCCTTATATAAAATTGAATTAAATTTCCATTGTATCACGTCTAATCAAAACATTTACAAATAGTCAACGATATATTTTATTTGATGTTTATGTAAATGAGTAAATTCGTTAATATCGATAATTATTAAAATTATTTGTTTTCAATTTTTCTCCTCCATATAGCAACGTGGTGTCTGAAAACAAAAAAAAATCTTTTATTTTAAAATTCTTTATTGTGGGAATCGAGCACGCACGAGCACAAACTGGGCCAGCTCGCACTGGGGAAGTACCACACCCCCAGTTTTAATCCATTCCTTACCGCATAAAAGCGGGCATCAAAGAGGCATTGCCTCTGCTCGGTTCACAGGCGGCGGTAATCACTAACCATCAGGCGAACCAGAAGCTCAGTTGCCCGCTATGTCATAAAAAAGGGGGGACACGGCCTCGTGGGCCTAAATATTATTGTTATTTATTAAATTGATTCAAGTAACACAGAGTCCTTTTTTTTTGACCGCCTCCTTGGTACAGTGGTTAACGCGTGAGCGTAGAACCGAGGTCCTGAGTTCAATTCCCGGTGGGGACGCAAAAAAAAAAATGTCTCGGCCTGGCAGGACACAGAAGGCTGATCACCTGCTTGTCCGTAAAGAAAATCGATCAGTGAAACAGATGTACATCATCTGCCCCATACCCCACTAGGGAACACGGGACTTCACTTTAACACAGAGTCATTCTGCTAGTAACAATGAGATATAGAAGTGGGTCGGTGGGCGGGTGCGCACCGGCACAGGTCAGGGCGGGGCGGGCGGCGGCGCGAGGCGCGCCAGCGAGTAGGTCTCGGGCTGGAAGGTGGGCGGGCACTGCAGGTGCGGGTACTGCCCCGCGCGCGCGCGCCCCTCCTCCTGCAACACCACGCCGTACGGAACTTCTTAATCCATGCCGATCGTGTTCATTTAATAAAAAAACCTTCCTCAATAAATGGCCTATCTAACACTGAAAGAATTTTTTTAAATCGGACCAGTAGCTCCTGAGATTAGTGTGTTGAAACAAACTCTCCAGCTTTATAATAATAGTATAGATTAGTATATATAGGAAAGAGAAATATATATCTAGTATACGTATTTTTTTACAATAAAAGAAGACATTTAGATAGCTTCCGCAAGCGGGTTCGCCCGCGTTTTGCTGTGATTCATGAATATCAAGATCCCTGTTTTATCCCAAGGAAGCATTTAATCGGGATTAAAAGTATCCTATCACCCAATTCAGCTCATACCCTGTCCGTATACAAAATTTCATCAAAATCCGTTTTGTAGTTTCAACGTGATTGACGAACAAACATCTAAACAAATAAACTTTCACATTTATAACATTAGTTTAATAATTTATTTTTTTTCAAAAATTATATAAACTTTAAACGCTTTAATGAGGTGCGGGTATATATTTTTATAATAAAAGAGTATATTTACATAATTAACACAATGTATATTTTAAGTGCAAAGTATGAATTGTCACAAGGTATATACGTGACAAGAACTTCACACGTAACGCGAGCAGCACTAAACGTATCACGTTTAGTAACACTAAACCTGAGTAACATAAGTTTCTGCTTTTCATTGTACGATCGAGTATAATATATTAATAGTTGTATAAGAAAAATTCGACCGCCTCTTGATACAGTGGTTAACGCGTGAGCGTAGAACCGAGGGGTCCTGGGTTCGATTCCCGGTGGAGACGCACAATAAAAAAAAAACGTCTCGGTCTGGCAGGACACAGAAGGCTGATCACCTACTTGTCCATAAAAAAATCGATCAGTGAACAGATGTATATCATCTGCCCCATACCCCAGTAGGGGACACGGGACTTCACTTTTTTTTTAAGAAAAATTGAATTTAAAAATGTACCTGTCTTCCTCCAAACATGAGCCTCAGGCGAGACACGCTCGCTCCGCCCGAACTAAAAAGATTTTTAAAAATATTTTCATCTAAAACATTTTAGGCAGTATTCAATACAGAAAAAATTCAGATTTGCATAAGGGTGCCAAAGTGCAAATATTAGTAAGAAATATAAATAACATATAGATTTTATTTTCGCAAATAAGATGATAAAATAGTAAATTATTGTTTTTTTTTTAATTTTCAAACTTTTTAATAAGTACTTGTAACAATAGAAATAATTCTCACCTTTCTGTGGTCGTTTGTGTTTGTCCAGAATTCGATGTAGTTAGATGTACCTGGAAAATCAATATTTCTTAATATAAATAAATAAATATAACAAATTTGCAAAGCAACTGCACACTTCGGCTTTGGCTTTATAAAATGCCATGAATTCGTTTGATTCATATATATATATATACATGTTACCATAATGTAATATACTTTTAAAATTGACTGGCTCACCTTCTCCTTTTTTCTGAACGACTCTTGTCGGTTATTGTCAGTTCGCTCATCAGGAAATACAATCTTTTCATATCTGAAAAAGGAAAAGATATTTATGTTTACCATGTAAATTTAAAAAAAAGACGAGGACGTTTCTCTGGAACATTTTTTGGAAAAAAATCTGCGTTTTTTTCGTTTTTATTTTCTATACATGATTTGATTATCAAGTTAGGCTACAGGGTTCTGCTACAGCTACTGCTTTAGGGTTGTGTACCCAAAGGACACATCGGGGGCCCTATTACTAAGAATTCGAAAAAGAGCGTACTCGTCGCTTAAGGGCCGGCAACACACCCACAACTGTCCAGTTGGTGGGGACGCTTATGGGCGGCGCCACGGCTAACAAGCCAGTAACGCGCCTGCCCGTTGCCCGGCCCCTTTTTGCCCGAGTCGCAATGATACACTTCTCATATCTGCTGCTTTTCTTCTGGTGTTGTGTAATGTCAATATTTATGTACTCATCAATTTGTAAATTTTGTATCTGGTAAATAAACGTCTATCCGTCTGTCCCCAGTGTCGGTGTACCCACCCGTCGCCGGCGGGCCTGGAGTGTGGCTGGGAGTGGGAGTGGGAGTGGGCGTGGGGGTGGGGCGGGTCCAGCTCGCCGTAGATGACGTCGGGCACGATGCGGTCGAGGCGGCGCTGCAGCTCGCGCCGCTCCGTCACGCCCAGCAGCACGCGCTCCGAGTACACCTGCGGAGCGCGCTTGTATTACATCCAGATGTTACTTTAATAGCTCGCCGTATCTTACACTAGCGGGCCACCCCGGCCTCGCCTTCTCTTCGTGGTAGATATATAGCCTATAGCCTTCCTCAATAAACGGGCTATCTAACACTGAAAATTTTTTAAATCGGACTAGTAGTTCCCGAGATAAGTGCATTCCAACAAACAAACCCTTCAGCTTTATAATATTAGAATATATATGCACTTCCCTACTTCCCATTGTTGTATCAAATATATTTAATTGTTTTCAGTAAAAATGTATAATGTTAATGTTCAAATCAACTTATCCCAGTTTGCCAGTATCTTTTTGACACTCTCTTGTTTCATATTTATATATATGACGTATATGACGTATCATCATCGATAAATAAAAGCGTGCACGCACCTGCCGCCGCTCCTCCTCCTGCTTCTTCAGCATGAACTCCTCGAGGGTTACGAAGCCAACCAGCTTTTCCGGCTTGTGCTTGGGCCGCGGCTGGATGCTGGGCCTCGCCACGAAGTCGCTCTTCTCGAAGTCGAGC
>NC_052114.1:10152477-10154356 GCF_012273895.1 Zerene cesonia | reverse complement strand
CCGGTAGCTGCGGTACTGCTCCGTGGGCGTTGGGATCGACTGCTTGTTCTGGAATTGTTCAATTGTCAAAATTAGTTGGAATAATCTTTTGAGACATTTTTTTTTTTTATAAAAGATGTTAAAATTTGGATGAAGTTATTAAATATGTATGATAAACATTGTTTTCGATGTTAGTCATTTAATATATTGAACAAATTTATACCTTACCTTGGTATTCTTTGGGTCGTCTTTTGCTTTAGCCCGCGAGAAGAACCGCAAGTATTTCCTGTCCAAACTCGAAGCTGGCTGGCTAACGTTCTCCTGACTCTCACTCCGACCGCTCCTCTGAGTCAGTTTCTTTAAAGAACCAAACTTGGACTTGTCTTTCTCTTTCTCTTTCTCCTTCTCCCTGTCTTTCTCTCTCCTTTCGGAGCTCTCCGTTTCCGACTCGGTATCCGAGTAATCTGTTTCTGAGAACTGCTTGAAGTCCGTCTATTAAGAAAATAATAGACGAATTAAATAAATATCATTTTATAGCTGTTTTAAATAAAGTCAGCGGTCACTGCTAAAATTTTTGTTTAAAATATTTATTACAAAAAACGGTTTTCAAATAGAGTATTTGGACAGGTCTAGTTCGAAGGATCACATGCAATTTGCAAGAGAAAGTAGTACTATAAACGTGGCCACACAGAGCATTAATAGAATGAAGAGAGGCACCCACGTTGGCGGGCAGCGTGGGCGGCAGCAGCGTGGCGCGGTGCACGAGCTGGATCCAGGCCAGCATGGCGTCGCGCGAGGCGGCGGCGAAGTACACGGCGGTGCCCGTGTGGTACACCTTGAAGGCGTGCGCGCGCGACTTCACCTCGCCCGCCGCGCTCACCGTGCAGCCCTCCAGGTAGATCATGCAGTCCGCGCGCGCGCTCTGCGGGCACCAACATATCTCATTCTTTTATCTATTTACTGAAGTTTCACTTCTATCGTGTTTGAATCGCACACACACCTTATTTTTATTTATTTTAAGTTCACCAATAGGCATTATATTAAGTAGATTACATCAAGTATATATAAAAATTAAGTGAGAACTCAATGCACACCTTTAAAAGGTAAACACAACATACACATAAATTAAACAGCTAAAAGCTGTATGTGGTAGTTGAGCACGCTTCAGCACGAATTGGACCAACTCGCACCGAGGAAGTAACACCTGCCCCACAGAAGACCGGCGTGAAATAGCATTCTGCTGTGTTTCGTTCGATGAGTGGAGGAGCCGGAAGCCCATATCCATTTCCTTCCCCTTCCCAGTCATTTTACTCCTTTTGCCAATCCTTTTTTAATCCCATCCCAATTTAAAGTCGGCAATTCATTTGTAGAGGCCTAAGGTCTGCAGCGGACCTTATGCCCCCCCCAAATATTCATGGGCCGTGGTAGCGCTTACCATCTGGCATCCCACCAGTTCCATTGCCGACTGTGACATAAAAAAAAATAAGCAAGTTAAAACTAAATTACAAAGACAACATTTCAATGTTATACTGCACAATACATAATCAACGTATAAGATTTTTAGTAATGTACGGCGGAGTTGTAGGTATGAATTTGTACAGAAGATGTCGATTTCAGAACTATACTGATTTAGAAGTCGACAAATTCGATTAGATTATTGTTACATCATAATATGCGATGCCAAATATACCACTTGTTACGTTTTTTTTTTTTTTTTTTTTGTCATAGTCGACAATGGAGCTGGTGGGACGCCTGATGGTAAGCGCTACCACCGCCCATGAACATTTGGAGAGGCGCAAGGTCAATTGCCTTTCGCCTCAATAAATGGATTGCCGACTTTAATTGGGAAGGGTTTAGGAAGGATTGATGAGAGGTATAAAGGAAAGGACTGGGATGGGTA
>NC_052114.1:10150117-10151477 GCF_012273895.1 Zerene cesonia | reverse complement strand
CGCCGCTGCGCGAGTGCGCCGCGCCGCAGTACCCGGTGCTGCGCATGATGCCGCGCCCCGCCGCGTGCCGGGACGCCAGCCCGCTCAAGCCGCTGCGGCCGGGCGACGCCGCGCAGGTGCGTTGTTTTTCAAAAAATTTAAGAATTATAACTTATTCAAATATAAACTCCTCATTGACTACTTCTATAGCTACTTACCTAAGATCGTTCAACTTCTATATAAAGGAACCAATTGCACCTAATTGCTTTTTAACATATGATTCTAATACCCTATAGAGGCGATTAATGAACATTAAACTTCGAACATTACAGATATCCGTCCCGCTGCGTCACATAACCAAACACGACATCCAGCTCGTGTTCACGGAGCCCAGGGAGCTGCCGCCGATCAACGGCGAGCCGGAGCCCGCTCCGAGCAGCCGGCGCGACGACACGCTGGGGCGCCGGGACGACGCGGTGGGCGGGCGCGACGGGGACATCGTGCTGGGCTCGGCCAGCGACGCGCCGTCGCTGGATCTACACTCGCCCAAGACGGCGCTGTCGCCCTCCGCCAGCGTCGTGCGAGGCATCTTCCCCTCTTCGAAGTCGAGAAGTTTGAAGAAGAAGAACTCGATTTTGGCGAGTGAGTGTTGTTTTTGGTTAATTTTAGTATGAAATGATAGAGTGCAAGTAAAATATAATGAATGTTTTTGTTTCCGTAAAATTTTCTATTTATGGTGTGAGTAGTACTTTAGGTACAGGTGTCAGTATACAATTCTATTCTGTATGCTGTTGTAATACTATGCTATACTAGCTGACCCGAAAAGCGCTGTTCTGCCTTATTCTTATCTTTGGGGTTATGAAAAATAGATGTAGGCTGCTTCTCAGACCTAACCATAAAATTTCATTTGTATCGGTCAACCCGTTTCAGATGAGTAAGGTATTTAACATTTTGATACGAGAATATATATAAGATTATATGATAAACAGTATACAATCATTAAGTTAGTGTAGCATTAACTATGAAAATACCTCATTAATTAATAAAGTTTTGATCATTTGACCAATTTTCAATTTGATTTTTTTTCATATCTTTGTATTGATCGGCTTTACAACATGATTTCTAATATCTTCAAAACGGTTGTTAAACTATAATCCGCTAAATTTCCAAGCTACTCTTTGTTATTTTCCCCTTTAACGACGCGGGGCAAGCCGCGGGAGCAGCGAGTACATTGATATAATTTGGTTGGCCTGCCCTCGCAGAGCGGCGGTCGGTGAGCGCGCGCGGGCTGAGCGCGCGCGGTGCGGGCGGCTGGGTGTGGCAGCGCGTGCGCGCGCGCTCGCAGCAGCAGCCGCGCTGGGCGCACCGCTACCTGCTGCTC
>NC_052114.1:10115315-10149117 GCF_012273895.1 Zerene cesonia | reverse complement strand
CGATGACGCACGTGTTGCCCACCTGCCGAACCGTTTGTGGACTTATGTTACGCTCCGACATCAAAAACGTTCAAGGAATTATTTAAAAAACAAATCAATGAAATTTCAGTGATGGGGCAGCATTTTTTCCAGTGCCTAAGGGCGGCAGAAATTTAAATCCGGCCCTGCTTCCTATATAAAAAGATTTCAGCAAGACGTTTGATTCATTCGACAATGAAATGTTACTGATGCACCAAAACAACAATGAGAATGAGATCTCTGAAATTTACGATCACGAATACACATTAAATGGTAGTGGGTGGTGTACCTGCACGATCTCGTCCCCCTCGTGCACGTGGCCCGAGGCGTGCGCGGGCGAGCCGAAGCGGATGTGCGCGAGCTGGTGGTGGCCGCAGAAGGACGGCACCACCTGGAAGCCCAGCGCGCGCCCGCCCTGCTTCAGCGACACCGTGTCCACCCACGCCGGCTGCAGGATCATCGGGTCGGACACGTCCTAAAGGTCGTCATCTCGTTTGTCATGATTCATTATTTTTTGTCTATTTTCATAATATATGAGCCAAAAATTCAACTCAACGCAAACAAGACTAGATAAATAAATTAAATTCAACGATTGTTTGTATTTTTCCTAATTTTTCAACTGTTCATTATGTACTTAAAGGACGAGTAGAGATTTTTCCTCGCCCTTCCCAGTCCATTCCTTCTCTCCAGTCATCAATCCTTTTCTTATCCCTGTCTCCTTAACAGCTGGCAGAACATTTGCAGAGTCACTACCTCTGCTCTGTTAATGGGTGGTGGGGATCGCTTACCATCAGGCGAACCAGCACCTAAATTGGCCGCTTATAGCACACTAGCGGTCCACCCCGGCTTCACCCGTGGTACATATATAGCCTTACTCAATATATGGGCTATCGAACACTTAAAAATAATTCAAATCGGATCTGAAATTAGTGCGTTCAAACAAACAAACAAAAAAAACAAACTCTTCAGGTTTACAATTAGTATAGAGAAGGCACCTGTATGATGTAGTCAGCGGTGGCGGCAGCGGCGGCGGCGGCGGCGGCCACGGCGCGCGCGGGCTGCTCGGCGAAGCGGTCGCGCTGCGCGCACGTGGCCGCCTCCAGCGACAGCTTCAGCAGCGCCGCCTTGCGCTCCGCCAGCGGCGCGCCCGAGCACAGCGGCCACCTGCCGGGGGACCGACGTTTGGACGCAACCAAATAACCAACTAGCTACGTTTATTTAGCATTAGCTTTTGCCCAAGAATTCGGAGTAACTTAATAGATGTTAACCTTCCTTTTGAATCACTTTATTCACATTAAGAAACCCCGTCAAAATCTTCCGTAGTTTTAAAGATCTGCATACCTAGGGACAGACGCGGGAAGCGACTTTGCTTCATACTCTGTCTGTACGAGTATACCAAATTTTATCAAAATCCGTACAATTTTAGAAGTAAATAAAAGTGCTTTGCAACAGCACAATAACCCTTATTTACTAATTACATATGGTACACACGGTACATGTACCAAAAAAATTTTTTTTAACAATTCTTGTCTGTCTGGCCGTCTGTCTCTTTTTTCCGACGAAACCTTGACGACGACGAGATCAATTATGCGGGACTTTCAGTGGTAGATAGCTTATTTAATAAGGGGAAACTTAGTTAACTTTTATTTAAAATTTACCACGAAAACATTAGGATATTAAAAGTTAGAACATGGGACAAACCTATCCAACCAGCAAACCAGCGGCTTGACAGCTTGCACCGTCCGCGCGACATCTGCCAGCGAGTGCGTCTCGAGGCGCGTGTCGGCGTGGTGGCGCAGCGCGCGGGCCAGCGACGCGGCCGCGGCCGACACGCGCAGCGCGAGCTGCTGCACGCACTCGCGCGATATCTCATAGTGCTGAAACCGTGCATAACACCCTCATGTAACTTAAATGTAGAAGTCGAGCACGCTTCGGCACAAATTGGGCCAACTCGAACTGATCAAGGTACCACACCCCCACAGAAAACCAACGATGTCTGTCCTGTGGTTCTTATGCAACAACATTCCATAAATAAGGCAGAGCATATTTCACTGTGTATCAGAATCGGAACATTTTATAAAACAATTAAACCTTATAAAATTATAAATGACTGTTTGTTTAAAAGTGCTAATCTTGGGAATTACTAGTTCCAACTGAAAAATTCTTATTATGTTGCATTTAACTATTATAGGTTAGGATTAATTGATAAAGGCTATATAACATCATGTGACCGCCTCCTTGGTAGTGGTTAACTCGTGAGCGTTGAACCGAGGGGTCCTGGGTCGATTCCAGGTGGGGACACACAATAAAAAAAAGTCTTGTTTTGGCAGGACACAGAAGGCTATCACCTACTTGTCCATAAAATATCGATTAGTGAAACAGATGTATATCATCTGCCCCATATCCCAGTAGGGACTTCACTTTTTTATATAACACTAGCTGCTCGCCCCGGCTTCGCCCGTGGTACATATAAAGCTTAGCTTCTCCCTCAATACTTTTATTGTAGGGCATCTAAAACTGAAAGAATTCACAACGGACCAGTAGTTCCTGAGATTAGCACGTTCAAACAAACAAACGAACAAACTCTTCTTCTTTATAATATATAGCTGTCCAGTTGAATATCTGAATTATTGCGATTAGAGTTATATATTTGAGTTTAAATAATATCAATCAAACTAACTAACCCTTCAGCTTTATACTGGTTTGGATGTTTCAATAAAGATATGTTACGGAACCTTATTTTTTTCCAAAATAAAATATAGTCTGTTACTCGTGGATAATGTAGCTTTCGAATGGTGAAAGAATTTTTAAAATCGATCCAGTAGTTTTTGAACCTATTCATTACAACCAAACAAACAAACAAAGTTTTCCTCTTTATAATATTAGTGTAGATCATGAATGATATGAGTGAAAAAGCAGTGCACATATAGAGCAATAATATAACAATGCAACAGATGCAAATAAAAAATCCCGGTTTAATTAAAGAATCAATTTTACATCAAATGCTCAACAATAACATACAGTAACATTGCTATTTCATTATCTTTGCAGTATATTAAAATACTTTTAACATATGTGGATCTTATCGACAGATTCCTTGAAAAGTTTAGTACAGTGCTACATGGATCACTATGAATTAAATAACTACATTTTATAAAACATTTTTTGAAAACAAGTAATTGAGTGTATTTTTGTTGTTGTTATGATATTGCTCTACTTTTAATAATTTGATTTGTCACCTTTTAATTACTCAGACTACCTAAACAAAAGTATAATAACATAATCATAACCTCATCGCACACACACACTAACACTGTTTGAAAATAATTAGGCACATTACTACTTCAGACCTAATTTCTTTAAAATATAGATTTTATCCCTTTGGGAGCGTCATCTAAGTGCCTAAAGATCCTTGTAGCAGAATACTGTATGAAATATGGTTTATAAACCAAGAAAAATTGCTTGTTATTCTTTTTATATGCTTATATTTGTTGAAATATATTATGGACATTTAAAAGAATCAAACTCAAAGATTTATTTATTCAATAAGTCTTCCTATTCTTCTACTTCGTCTACTTCGTCTTCATACTTTTGAATTGTCATATGACACAGGCAGTTTATACAGAGAAGAGGTGGCAAGATACATTTTTGTATATAAATTCAAACATTAAGATATTTATTTTTAATAGAGGACGGCAAATATGTTATAAAGAGTGAATTAACGCATGGGCTTCATGATAAACATATTCAGAATGTTATTTGATACAACGAACAACTTTAACAGGACTTTACACTACATTTAAAAGGAAACATTAGGGCATAGCTTGAGTTCATATCTATTTTCTTAAAAAAGTTCAAACTTTTGTTGCTGTAAACAAAGATCAATTGGAAATGTTAATAAACATATTGTATAATTAAACACAAGTAAGGCTTCTTGAATGAGATTTAACTCAACAAATCGCATCACCAGATAACGATAGTATTACATAAAGTATAACAATACATACAAAGTTCCGTAAATGTTCCACAGCCTCTAGCAACAGCTCCTGGTGTCCAATGATCCTGATACCAAGATATTCAAGATCGTCACATCGTAGGGTCAATAGTTTAGTTCCATTTACACCTCTGCTTAATAGTTCTGGCGCATACTGTGCGACCATAGGCCCCAAACCTGCGTCAAAACATTGTTACATTATCAAAACTTACATGACTCACCGTTGAGGCGACAACACTATAAAAACTATTTACCCGACATCCATTCCGCTACTTGGTCTGGGGACCATTCTGCAATATTTAAAGGATTCATAGCACTGTCAAGTTGTTTTTCGTATGCTGCCGTTGTATTTAGAACACATTTTTTTGTAAAAAAAATAAGCGAATATTTATCAGCAACAGTTTCTCAGCCGACCTGTGTTTATTGTCAATGTCATTACCGTGACATTCAGTCACTAATGTCACACGATTTCTCACAGATTATATGTATGTCAAAGAACAATTCTGAAAATGCAAAATTTATATATTTTAAATATTGATAAAGCGTTGGAATTATCAATAATGTTAATAACTTATAAATAACAAACTCTTCGCATATTATAAATTATTGGCTTCAATAAATTGTGTGAATAAGTATTGTACATCAAATAACGTCTTTCTGCTGCGATAGATAGCGCTAGTGTCTTTATTTGTAGCTCTCCTAGACTTGAATGTTCATAGATTAAAATTGGATTGTAAAAATAATAAAATAAAATTAGCACAATTAACTCAATATATTTTAACTCAATAAACAACTGTTGTAAAACTTGATAATACTTATTTAGGAACGACTATTAGTTATTGTGCTTTGATGACATATCCTTGTTATATTTTTAATGCTTAACTTTCTAAATAAATGCTTAAATTTCTAATATTTATTTAACCGAATTAAAAAATGGAAGTTATTATTTCTGCTGTTTTTTTTTTGGCTCTCGATTTTAATAATTCTTTTTTTTTTATTTGTAAGCTGGTGCCTCCCGTGTGATTCCATCAAAATTTGGAAGTCGTTTAGTTTTTGTTGAAAGTAATTTTATTAAAGTACTTATCTAAGTAATAGGTTTATGACCCCCTAATTGTGTGCGTTGGTATTATATATAGGCGCAGATTATTGTTTCGATGTTTTTTAAGGGCTTCGTGCCGCAAAAGGAAAAAAGGGAAGGCTTAAAGGATCACTTGATTAAAGACTTTTTTCAGGAACTCTTGGTGGTAGGTATCAAGCTGAAACGAAGTTTCAAGGGCAGAAGACTTTAGTATTTGACAAAAATGAAATTCATATGAAATATGAAGTCTTCTGTGCTAAGAACTCTAAAAAAACCAAACTTCTAAACTATCCTCAAAACATAGAGCATGTTTATTGCTCTCGTTTATGTTGCAATTCTTAAATTCGAAAGGAATGTATAAAATGTAGTATTTTCTTGTGTTTGATTTTACGCGAGTATTGTACATTTAGAAATTAAAAACTTTTTAGCATATTTTAAACGCGATTTATTAATTTTTTTTATATTACTAACCCGAACATTTTACAGCGAGCGGGTCACGGGGAGACTGAGATGTTACATGTCTTGAAGGTCATACAAAAATTGTTGTTTGTGAACAACCTCCACCTATTTCTCCGCAGTTGGTATGTAGAGTAAGAGTACATCCGGAAAAATACTCTATAATGTATAAAATGCATTAATTTCTAAAATACACAAAAAAATGCATACGGATGAACGTAGAACCTCCTCCTTTTTTGTTTTTTGGATATCGGTTAGTGACTTTGAACTTCGGCAAAATATATGAAAATATGTGAAAATATATGAAAATATAATATGTAGTAATAATAGATGATCCATTCTTTTCTGAGGAAACCGTTTTGCAAAGATGATTCTCATGTTTTTTGAAAATATTGTATTTGATTTTGTAAGCTATTTCATAACAAACAAAAATTATATAAGTCATAATAAAAAATAGACCGCATAAGGCGTTGTAAATATGGTAAATTTCGAGTGAAGAGGTAACGGATAATAAATATGTTAGTATAAATTTCATAATCCAGTAGGATCCAACATAGGAAAAAGAATAAGTAGGTATACATATATTAAACTACATTTCTATCAACCTCAAATCTCAACTAACAAAAATGAATTTCTTTAAAATAGAATAGAATGGAAGAGAGCATTTATTTATTCGTGTTAAAAAAACAGTTTTTATTTCAATACATAGGTACTTTAAACTTAAGCTATTCACATGCCTAACGGTATAAGTGAATTCATTTTTGAACATCTTTGTATTATTTAAAATGCTTTTCTAATAAATAGTTAATCGACTGCTTTATAAAATAAGGTCACTGTGCGTATAAAAGGCAGGCTTTGATAGTGGTGGGAGGCGAGTCTAGGGATTTAGGGCATCCAGTATGGCATAAACTTTATTGTACGGTAATGAGCATAAATTATCATTACAAAAAACCTACGTTATTATCATACGTGGTTCCAGCCTCAAGATCGTAAGGGTTGCCCTTTACGATCCCCAAGAACACCAAGCTGCGTACCGCAAAGGTTAACACCTAGTCGTTTATGCATTATATTCATAGATGTTATAAATCCTTACAATTATAACAAAAGTGTTATAATTGGTTATACGAATATGATTGAATAGAGATATCAAACATATTATTCGAAATTTGAAAAACCTACTACATAAGGAGGCGTTCTGAAGTCCGTTAAAAATAAGTAATGTTGCGTTTTAGTTTGACGTTTGTGATGATTAATGAAATAATATCAAATAAAAGTACATAATTATACTCACAAATTCATAACTCCTTCCGCTTCTCGAAGCTGGAAATGATAATTTGAAATGTCTATAATATAACAAAAAAATTACTGAAATAAACTTTATTCTTTCTCACATATGCTCTCAACTTCCGTAACCAGCAAAGATTTTATATACTTATAATTAAAAAAATACATTTATCAGATGATGAGCTATTCCTCTTTTCTTTTTTTCAAAAAAAAAAAAATGAATACATTTTTTAGAAAATAAAGAAAAGAGGAAAGGAAAAACGAATACATAATATCTCATCTCAAATCATACATATCACGTACCATAGCACTTCTTAAAACTAAAATAAATTTTACTTTTTATTCAGTCATTAAAACAGGTCATTCTGCATTCATCAGTCTGTCGATGAGCTGGATGTAGTGTTCGATACGACCGCGTCGGGTTAAATAATATAATTAATAAATCGTGCTTAAAATCCATTAAAGTGTGTAATTTCTAGATGAACTATAATGAATTACTAGAAAATACTCATAAAACAACTAAATTAACTCTTTGTACATTGAAAGAATGAACCCTAGTCCTTCGACCTTGCCGCATTATTCTTTGTTAGATTTTTTATCCTATAGGGATGTCCAGAAGCTATCTTCATTGTCAATTCTCAGTATGAAGAGAGTAATTGTGAATGAATGATAAATGAATATGACCTGCAACGATTTGTAGGTATCTACTACTAATCTAAAATGTAACGCGCACGTATAATAATAGAATATAATAGGTACAAGAAGATTTCTAATCAAACAAGCGTGCGTAACTCGAATATCTTTTTGTTCTCCTAGCTTTATATTACTTAACCGAAATATGTACCGGCTCAATCTATTTTGACGAATTTAAGTATAGAAATAGATAATTATGCATAGTGGGAGTTTTTGTTGTGAGAATAATGCTCAACATATGGCTGCTTTACAGTGACTTTAAATTGAATTTATATGTGGGAGTCTAGTACGCTTCCCCAGAAGACCGGCGTGAAATAGTAGCATGCTACTGAGTTTCGTTCATCACCCTTTCGTTCATCATCCTTTTCCTTACCCTTTTTTCATCTTTTTCCAAATTAAAGTCGGCTATCCATTTATCATGGCATAATGCCTGCAATCGACCTTTTGCCTCCCCAAATGTTTACGGGCGGTGGTAGCGCTTACCGTCAGGCGACCCACCAGCTCTTGCCGACGATGACATAAAAAAAAACAATATTATGAGCTCAAAAAATAACAATCAAGATGGAGTCATGCATAATGAGTATTTATTTAAATTTAATTTGACTTCAAACATTGATCATTTATTGTCGTAGGCACTAGCAATTATTTTATTCTTATTCTAGTAGGAACTTCAAAGATCAAAGTAGCCGCTCGCCCCATCTCTATGTCACTTTCAATTATTATAATATACTTTTTTTTTTTTTTTTACATGTGATAGACAGGCATTTGACTGCAACCCACCTGGTGGTAAGCAGTGATGCAGTCTAAGGAAGTGCATGCCTGTCTAGATAGAGCCTATTCACTCTCTTTTTGAATAAGTCCAGATTAAATTTTTCCGGAAAAACCGAAGCGGGTAGGGCATTCCACTCCTTCGCAGTTCGGTTTATAAAAGAGTTCTGAAAACGCTTTGTGCGTAAAAATGGTACCTCAACAACGAAGGGATGGTAGCCAGCTGTACGTCGAGATGTTCTGTGGTGAAAAGGGGAGGGAGGGATGAGAGTATGCAGCTCCGAGGCACATTCACCGAAGTGCAAGCGGTAAAACACAGATAAACATACTTACCTGCTAGCTTTTTATTGATGGTATTTTAATTACATAATTTAAATATTGACCTAGGTACATATTTTTGTATTTGTATCCCATACAGTTTAGATATTTATTTCGTCTTTATAGCGACTAACTGTTAGCCCCGGCTTCGTCTGTGTTACATACGGCCTACGTCAGTGAAGTTGCAGCTTTCTAATGGTGAAACTATTTTTGAAATCGGTTCAGTGGTTTTTGCGTGAAAACGTTACAAACATACAATATTACAAAAGTTTCCTTTTTATAATATTAGTATGCCTCGATGGGTATTTATTATGTAGGTACTGTCAATGAAAGTAGATAGGTAACTAATTATCTTTTTTTAATTAATACACTTCTATTAGCTTCATATACATTATGTTTTATATATTTGTGTGTTTGTGTGTAACCGTCTTAATTAGACTTGGTATTGATCCACTTTAACTGGGCAGATTTAATTTAATATTAGTGATCGATGACAATGTAATGATTTCATGAGTTTATCTTAATATCCTGATTAGGGTTACTCTGTTTATGAACAATTGATAGTAGTACATTTATTAATTTTACCGCTTAAAACTACTACAATTAAGAATAACTACCCACAGTACATTATAGGTATCCTAAAATTTGTTGTATTTTTATTCTAGGTAGGTAACTACATATTTTTTTAAATAATATGATTCACTATTATTATAAAGCAGGTGAGTTTTTTAACGGACTGAAAAAAGGCTTTCAATTCGTTAAGTGCTTATATGTTTGTTTTTTTTTATTTTTACCCCGAACTCCGGCATTTATAGGCTGTCTCAAGGGATAATTAATGCTTTCTGATCAATATTCAGTTAAGTAGGTAGTGTATGTTTGTTGATACCTATGCATGTTTACTTGTTGCGCCGAAACGGCTTGATAATACTGTATTCAATTATTATCTGGATTGTAATTCAGTTCGAAGCAAATGAAAACTCATTTTCAGCGGCTTCTTTCGTTCGCCATTGGAAGGACGCTATTACGAGATACCACTGAATGAGGGCTAGTGAGCTTTTGGCGAAACCAATTATGATTTCACTAACATTCAATTCCAATCAAAACTTTACAAGAGCTTGAACCGATATATGATCTTAACTATTAAAGAACTGCTTACTTACAGCTTATGTAGGTACAGCAGTGATATTAATGGTACCTACTTATATTGTAGATAGCTTTCTAATATAACTTAATATACAAAAAAGCATTACAAAGAATCGTTACATGTTTCTTAAATCTAAGCCATTGCGTAGCTTATTAGCTACTCAGCAGTTGATAAAATGAATGAAATGAAATGAAATGAAATGAAATGAAATGAATGAAATGAAATGAAATGAAATGAAATGAAATGAAATGAAATGAATGAAATGAAATGAAATGAAATGAAATATTCTTTATTGCACACAAAAACAATTAAATTAACAAAATAATAGGAAATAATAAATGGTGTGTAGTACCAGCTCGAGTTGTGTGTACCTAAGTGCTCCCTGGCCCTAGGCAGGGTTTCGTGTTACCATATAATTACGTTATTTCGTAGCCTACCTAAGTATACAGATTTTGCGGTCGTATCTTCTACAAATTGCCAAATTTGTACTAATTCGCAAAATCATGGTTTACGTGATGAATGTAGCCTATAATAAAGAATATATTCAAGGATTTATATAAGTACATTTTTTATTTATTAGGCAGTTAGGTATTTCAAGGTCAGGCATTTTTTATTTTTTATTTTAGTAAGATTTTAAATTATTGAAAGTGGAATTCAAGAAATAACTAGAGAATATTGTAAATATCTAAAAAAGTAAACTAAGCATAGGTACATTTAGATACGTATTATAGAAAATACTGTATCTTACGAATTGCAGGAAAATAAAAAAGTGTGCATTTATATGAAACATAAATTTATTTAAATCCGAATTAAACACCACCAAAAAATACCAAAAACAGAACCACCTTAAAATTTTACTAGAACAAATTTAAATGGGTCTACATGGCCGACATTAGCCTTTCAATAAAAAAGAATCATAAAAATCGCTTTACCCAGTTACGAGGGAATAAACATAAAAAATGCAGTCGAATTATAAACCTTATTTTTTTAAAGCAAAAAAAGTGGTCTAAAAATTACAGTTAGGTAGGTATTTTGTTTCTGAACTTATTTTATCTTTAATTTCTAAATCCTAAAGGAATCTTTTCTTTAGGTACCTTTTTATACAAATATACCTAAAGGTAGAAGGTTACATCAGTAGATACCTAGCTAACCTAACTTATTTAAGTTTTATATTTTCAATTCCAACGATTTCTTCTTAGTTCTTTGTAAGAGTTATCTAAATTTTTAAATACCTAGATGTCAATTTTAAAACTTTTCAAAATTGTAGACAATTCGGTAACAGTATTCGGAGACAGATTGAAAAAATAATTAATATAAAGATATGATCTACCAAAGATGACCGAAAAAAGAAAATAAGTAATAATTAGGTACCCATCGGTACCTATCTTTTTGCATTTTACAAATAAATTGAAAGCAAAGTCGCCTAAAAAAGAGATTGTTCAAAATTCAAAAATATAAAAGACAATATACGTTCATAAAACATTATCCACCGTCACAATCGTCTCTCATTGAGGGCAATTCGAAATTTATTACATTTAGACGCAAATGGCCAATTACACCATCCGTCATCAAACGGCGGCAGAGGTCCGATAAACGCGCGACAAAAAGCGCGCGATGTTATCGAAGGGGGGTGCGGGGCGGCGCGGGGTGGCGCGGGGCGGTGCGGGGAGGTGCGCGGCGGGGCGGGACGGGGGCCGGGCCCGCGCGGTGGGCCGGGCCGGCCAATGCGCGCCGCCGTCTCGCCCCGCCGCGCCAGTATCGCGCGGCGCGCCGCCTTGAACGCATTCTTTGCGTGAATGCTCCGTGCTTCGCGAGCCGAACGGCACCGCGCGTGTTACAGTGCCCTCCGACCGTTGACCGCTGACCCCTAGTGCAGTGTAGTGAGTGATACTTGTGTTACTGAGTGAACGTTACACAGATACGAAGGTAATTACACACATGTGAATCGATATTAGCCGCTCGCTCGAGATCCTATCGGCCGTGAATAATAACATGCCGAAAATATAAATCAAGCGCTATCGGATTCTTATCGGAATTTATAAGTTGTATGAACAGGTATCGGTAAGTCTGGTGCTGAGATTTAACGACATTCAAATTTATACTTCTCTAACAAATTGTATACCAACGTAAATAAACTAAAAAGACAGCAGTTGGAATTGTTTTTTATTGATTGGTCTGGGTTTTACCCAGTTCGGCGCCTACTTGAAACTTACGTGTGCTTCAAAGAAAGTGTATTAATATGATTTCGTGTAATTGTTGAAAAACATTGTTGATTTATTTATAGAAATGCAACAAAAAGTTGATTAGGTATATTGCACGTAAATTCCAAATTACATACGTACTGAGTAAGTTGCCAGTGGGATGATAGTAACGGAATACAAAGGTATTGAATCGTTATAATGACCGGTAGGTTACCACAGATATGTAATCCGTAATCAATTTGTTTACATATTTATAATAACGATAAATGCAACTGGCCGCTAGGAGCGGTCGTCACTCAATGTACTTACAGCTGCCAATCTATTTAGTTATCTGTGGTCCAGCTTTGTGTAAATTTAATAAATCTGGCAGTTGAATATATTTATGTAAAAACACAATTAATGTTTTAAAATGAAAGTTTCCGTTATTGTCTATTGCCAGATTTAGGTGGTTATCTATTTAATATTATGTTCTAACATAAACTTTCTACAGAAGCACCTTAATAAAATATATTAAAGGTACAACATTATTCATTTTAATATTATTGTTGGATCTAATTTGAAATACCTACGGTTAAATACAAGCAAACCACTTATTGCAATAATATGATATGACAATTATTATGGTGATATCTTATAAACATATATTTTGCTATTTTGAGCTAAACATCTGTTTTGAAACACATAGGTTAACACTGATTTTGCAGTAGACATGCACGTAGGAACCTACAGTGAGTACAATGTTAGTATATACTTCTGATTTAGTACTTAAAGAAGATTTGATGCGTGAAATTGTCATAAATTAATATGAACAAATAACATAGTAAACACTTGCAAAAAATTAAACATAAGCCAATAGATTGCACTGTTGAATAGTAATAGGCTATTAGTTATCCGATTAACGCGCGAGCAGAGCCGAGGACTTGTAAAGACGAATATCCTGTAATATTCATTTTCCCATATTTATTCTGTGAAAATGACGATAATTGAAAATTTCCAGAAATTTCTGTAAGCTCTAGGACGTGGAAACTGCAACATTTGGCACAGAGTAATTATTTGACGTAAAGGGCACTAATTAAATAAATTATAGAAATTATTTCGAACAAAAAGGGTCAATAACTTCCATAACAGTCTAGTGTTAGATCTGTTTCGAATGACCAAGTGTCGTATCTTGGTATTTTAGGATCTCAATAGTGCCTAGTCTAGCTTTAGGCGTAGTGTGATTATACTATTATAGCTGTTCAATTTATTTATTGTGAAACTAAATATGGCTAACTGTAGACATTTTGTGTGGAATTTTGAGATATCTATTAAGTACATTACTTTTGGATAAAATTGATTACTTTAAGCGAGCACATGACTTAAAATTTATGAGCAATATTATTTTTGGTTATATAAATAGTTTTTTAAATTGATATGCTATAAAATTAATAAATTCAATAAAAAAACTTTAGTTGTTATTATGAGTTAATCCCGTAAAATTATTGCCACTTATTAAACGCTTACGAAATGAGAAGCAAAAAAGGAAAATATATGTACAGTATTTATTTAATTTCAACTACTACCGGTCCGTCTCGGCTGGCCCGTGGTACATAATAGCTTATATCTTACCGCGGCGTCACTCGCAAGTCACGTGGCACCAGGGTGAATAGCCTATGTGCTAATCCAGACTATAATCTATCTCTGTACCAAATTTTATACAGATACGATAAACTGTTTTCGCGCAAAAGAGTTACAAACTTACTTTCGCGTTTATAATTTTAGTACAATGTGTCTCAGTTTAATATGGTTAAAATTAAACGAACACAAAATACAAAAACTCAAAAGTTTCCTCTTTATAATAAAGGTTTAGTTAAAATATTCTGTATTTTACTTACCGTTTTAGCAAGCAACTACCGTAATTGAGATAAACGGATAATCTTTTAATTCTTAAGCAAATCTTATCGCATTATAATAATTACCTGAAATTGGTTTAAAGTATTTAGGTAATTGCTTTGAGCTTGTCAGTAGTGTTTAAGATAGATCTAGCCATTATACAATTAGTTTACCTTTTGAAAATAATAATAACTCAAATGGTTATAGGAAGGAAAGGGAATTTAAGACGAGTTTGATTTACTAAAGACTTTCATTGTTATATTCGTTGAAATTTATAGTATTATAAATTAATTGTTGTTTACACATATTTATCAGAAACTAGCTGCGCTACGCGGTTTCACCCGCGTAAGTCCGTATCCCGAAGGAATATCGGGATAAAAAGTTGCCTATATGTTATTCCACTTGTCCAGCCGTCTACGTACCAAATTTCATTGCAATCGGTTCCGTAGTTTTTGCATGAAAGAGCAACAAACACACACACATCCTTACAAACTTTCGCATTTGTAATGTTAAGTAGGATAAAAAAAATAAGGACAGGTGAGCTTCAATGTTTCCGTTTTAGTAAGTTACCTTCATATCAGTTTAATTTTTCTGTTTTATAGCATTCAAATGCTTTGCTAAAATGTAGAAAACATTTATTATAATAGGTACTTTCCACTAGTAGATAGTATAGGGTTGTGGTTTTTTAGTAAAGTCTACATAAGTGTATTAAGTTAATTAATTATTTTTCGGCTCACAATCTATCGTTGTGGAACCGTTAATTAATGAAAAGTAAATTCGGTATCATCATCATCAGCCCTTATATGTTTCCACTGCTGGGACACAGGCCTCCTATGAGGGTGAATTCGGTATAATATCTGCAATATAACTGTTGTAATCTAACGAACAAAATATGCGTAATTCGATTAACTATTTTTCGACAGTTTGATATGTCGTGTTAGATTAAAATCTTACGGTTTTTTCTTACGGCGACAGATATATCAATCATGGAAACATCCATTCCTTTACTTCGGTTAAAAAATACGAACTTACGCAATGACGTCTAAATACTGATTTTGACTGGTTTTCTTCATGTTAGTATGAACAAATTACCTAAATCAGCTTTTTTTCGATTCTGATTGGTAGAGACAACCGGAATCAGTTGTTATAATAATAATTTAGCAAGAATTCGAGGTCCGATATGAAAAATTCTTTTAGTGTTAGATAGCACATTTATAGAAAAAGGCTATTGGATATAATCACCTTAATATAGCCAATAGGAGCGGAGCAATGCGAGTAAAACCGCGGGGCACACCTAGCTAGTTATGTGTACTATATAGTTAGGTAGGTATATACATATATATTAAGCAAGTATGTTACCCTATTCAGTATTAATTAGCACTTCTATGAATCGAAGTAATAGGAAATAAGTAAGACTGAATGTAGGTATTCTGGTTATGTAGATACATAGCGCAACAAATCATCAGTTACCTATGCTACATTGTTTCTTTTAAAATTATTGTTTTTTTTTATTTCAAGTATAAAAATAGAATCTTACTGGCTCAAAAAAACCGGTTTATATCAATTTTTTTAAGTATATTATGTATTAATACGTTATTTTATATTATAAAATAGTGTATTAAAAATTAAACAACCTATCTGAGTTGGTAAAGAACATAAAACAACCTTACTACTAAGTAAATATAATTAAATTTAAAACGCCACTGACTGTAATAGTAAGGAAACCGCCGAAGTACGTATTGCAATATATTTGCAATTAACATCTTCATTATTTCAACGAGACAATAATTATGTTTATGACTTACAGGAAATAAAATTAAAATAACACAAAACAGATGTGTCCTGTCACTAGAAACATGTTGATATGCGCTTTCAATATTATGTTTACATTAATAATTTCCGTATGTTTTTATATGTCCCTTTATTTGTTTTTCGCTAGTGAACTGCCCGTAGCTTCTCTCGTCTTATGTTGACATCACGGCACTTCTTTCACTATGTATAAAAGTGGTTATTAGTTTTGTTTTGCAAGAAAACAGCAATTCTATACGATACAATAAAAAATCGCTAACGCCATGTTATGACGTCATTGCTGTTAATCCAGGCAAATTCATCAGTAATCACAGTTTATCAATAACGTTTATACTTACGGACGTATTTAAATTGTATGTAATTACATTGTGTATATGTAATGTTATAAGTTTTCTAAGTAAATCGTATGTTCCAAATGTATTAAGGTCATTGACATACACGAGTGACATAAAAATATTTAAATTGGAATTTGACGTTCCTATTAGCTGGATCGCAGTCTTGCCAACTAATTAGTTGTAGAAATTAAGCTTAATAAATTTATTAAGCTTAATTTCTTCACAAATACATTCATGAAATGGTTATTATGCTAGATACCTAAATATATATTAAGTAGGTATTTATGCATATCAAAGTGATTGGATGTAATCTAGCATACCTAATGAAATATCTATTAAAAATTATTAAATATAACGGTAGGTAGGTACTTACAAATATACCTAAACTAATCTAATAAATTAAAAAAAAATCTTACAAATAGTGACCGATGTTACGTATGTGTAAACCATAGAAAGGTGCATTAAAAATTTTATGAAATATCAATTAGGTATGTATTAATGACCTTTGACCCTAGAAGTCGTTACACTAGGTACCTACAACCGACGATTAACTACAGTAAATGCAATGTTTCGGCCGTAGTGCTGGTTAGATTTATTGTGTCACGTTAAACAAATAAATTTAAAAAAATATTTCAACTTATAAAGTTTGCTTTTGTAGCCACCAGGATGAAATAAAAGAAAAATATTATTTTTTATTTTTCTTATGTTTTTTTAGTAGAGCAGATACCTGCTTCGTAATCAGGATAATAAAGACTAATTAATAAAAGACTTATATCTAAGGCAATATCAATTGTTGTTACAAACAGCGGAACTATCTCCTAACAGACTTGAAATATAGTCACCCATTATGTTATTTTTATATATATCCAGTCTATCAAAAACTTAGTTGAATTTTTGTTTTTTAATTTCTAAATACCTACACCTTCTTATATTTTATCAGAAATACTTCCTTAATATTCTTCGGTAACCATTACTGTAAACTGATAGGTGTTGTTACACTTGACATAAGGCCACTGTTTGTTGATAATGTTGTGTATAAGGCCAGTGTCTGTTGGTACCGTGTTGGACATGATGCCATAGACTGGAGGAACCAGTTCGAACAGCTCACATCCAAGTTCAACACAAGCTTATAGAAAACCCTATTTACTGTGACACTTGAATTCCATTTCATACAATTAAATAAAAACATACATATTATTATGTAATGAATACATTTAGAAATTGAAAACTTTTAGCGGATTTTAAACGCGATTTATTCATTATATTATTAATCCAACGTTTCGAACACTTTACAGCGAGCGTGGTCACGGGGATTAATGGAAATGAATACATATTAACTATTGAAATTGTAGGTAAATCGTGCAAAAAAAAAAAACTATGTTTAATTGTATTTTCACCTTATGTACCTACTCGTATGTAGAACTAGTTCTAAACCGTAGCGTTACTCGCGTGGTACCCCGATAAAAAGTGGCCTGTATGCAAATTACTCTGAATTAAAATGTGAATGTAATCTATCTGTACCAAATTTCAAGGAGATACGATAAGTTGTTTTCGCGTGAAAGAGTTTCAAAATTACGCTTTTACGATATTAGTAGGATTGCTAAAGTCCGAAGTCTAGTCTCATGAAATAGTCTCTTTTATGATTGCGTTTTTTAATCTTCAGTCTATAAAATAAGCGTTTTTAATAAATAAACGCATATATCATATATCATCTTAAAAGTTTACTGTTATAAAAGATAAAAAGATATATTGGTAAATGTGCATATAATGTATGCACATAATATACCTAACTGATGGCCAGTTAGGTAATTATGATGCAGCGATGGTGCACAGTTTGATTTTAATAAGCCCTCATGTAAGAGTGATTATGACAACAGTCCTGTGTATTATCTAATGAAAAAGTAAATAAGTATAATTTGATTTTTATGTCTTAGTAGTTACACAAGTTCATGTGAAAATGCGTACTTAAATTAAATAACGCACCAGTATAAATTTTAGTGTTTTTACAAAAAAGTTTTCATAATACGGACGGGCAAATATTTTGGGGCTGATTTGAAACATAAGTTGTTACAGGTGAATCAGAGAAAGAATAATTTATATACATAGGCAGTGAACTACATAAATAATCACCTTTTTACTAACCTAATCAGAATTCCACCCGAAACAAGCACAGCCAAATCAGGTGTTTACATCAGGATCTAAACCATTAACTGCTTTTTTGCCTTCTAACTCGACTGACGACTTGTTTAATGTTTATTCCTCAATGAAAGTAAAATTCTTATGCTATAAGTGTCTGAAGAAAAGTGCATCGTCCACCATTTTGTTCCGAAAAATGCCAAATGGACACGCTATATGAATCAGAAAGACAGGTATCAAATTATTCTCTTATGTACATAGACATCAATTGTTTTTTTTTTTTTTTTTTTATTTCATAGCGGGCAACTGAGCTGGTGGTTCGCCTGATGGTAAACGATCACCACCGCCCATGAACATTTGCAAAGGTAGGTCCTCTGCGAATGCGCTGCCCGCTTTTTTGGGGTAAGGGAAAAGGAATGGATTAACGACTGGAAAGAAGGAATGGACTGGGACGGGTGAGGAAAAGGAAATAGGCCTCCGGTTTTGTTTTGTTTCAAAATTGTTTCATAAAAATGATTTATCCCAATTAAGAATACTGTTAGACTGTACAACAAAAAGAAATACACGCGAATATGTTACTAAGTTGTAGAAATATACCACATTATCGAAAATTTTGTCTCTGATAAACAAGGTACTACCCCATTAAACAATTAAACACCGATCAAATTGAACTGTTTAGTAAACAATAAAAATATTTCGTTATTAAGTCATATAGTATTTAAACAGTTTAATGGTTTTTATTATATGCAGGTAAATGTGACAGTTAAGACGCGTTTTTTAGACAGACAGATAAATATATCTGTGAAAGTATTCGATTAAATAATTGTTATATTAAGTGTTAGAGGTGGTTCTTCATATAATTTATATATAAACCTTCAAGCAAATAAGTAATACGTGACATAAATTACCAAATGATGACTAAAAAATCATTGGTTTTCGAAGATTAGTCTTATAAAACGTTAAGTGCATAATATCTCACGATTCCGATTATTTCGGTGGCACAAAATTTAGTGTCTACCATACTATAAGTACGTAGTAAAATTTAACGACCCAAAAACACCCATGTTCTTCAGACCATAAATACCGCTATAAAGATGTATATATTCCCAAAATAAATATCAAGCGTAAATGTATATATAGGTATGTCTGTGGTGGCTCCCGTTTGGAATTTAAGTCCTTGATCGAGCGTTTAAGACGAAATGGATAAAATGATCAATTATTTTTAACAACCTTCAAATTGTTTTGAAGGCGGTTTAGATTTTATTTTGTTTAAACTAACATCTAAATCCTTTCCGCTCCTTTTCTTTATTCCTTTAATCAATTCTTTCCTTATCCCTTTTCCATTGAAGTTGCCAATCCGTTTTCTGTAGGTAGCATAAGGCTTTTGTAAATGTTCACGGTTGGTGCTGGTCGCTACCATCAGAACCTCCAGCTCCTTTGCCAAATCTTAGCTACACAAAAAAGGTAAATTTCAACTCATTCGAATATAGGAAATTTAATACATCTATACATATCGTCAATAAGATAATAGTGTAGTTGACACGGTTTTCAACGCAGTTAATGAGCGGCGCACACAATCTCGTATAACAAAACATCGACATGATGACTTAAATGATTAAATTCCAGCCCACTAACTTCAAATAATTGCATATAATTACCTCCTCTGTTTCTCTTATTGAGGCTGGATACCTATTTAGTATATCTGTATATATACTTAGCATACATGTATGCTTAGGACGTTAAATCAATTGATGGCATTTTTATTTATTTATCACAAGTCTGTTCAAATAAAGCATCCTGTATTTTCCCATACTACATAAATATCTCCTTTATCTAATATTCAGTTTATACAAAATATTAATCCTAACAGAAAAACACATGTGATATACCAACATGTTCAATATATTTAATACAAATATGATTATTAATTAATTATGTAAAAATTTACAATTGTACGCCACATGGCAGATTACAGTAGAACTTTATATAATGTAATACCCTCCTTATAACCTGTGAATCACAATAAATCATTTTGAATTGAATTGAATTGAATTCATTTTTTAGTATAATATATACCGTTGGGTATATCTTAATAATAGCGGAGTTATATACCTAGTCAAAGCCGTGGTATTTCAATTTACTTATATAACATTGTTCGTTAGTACCGAGATAGTGATACCGAGTACCGAGATAGAGATAGATAGCGTCAATTTGTCCATCGAATTTACATTCAATTTACCTCTCCACTTTTGAGGCCATTATAATTTTAACATGTATTATTCAGCATAAATGTTTACAGCGTGTCTCCTATCCTTACAGTCAGGCTTACAAATGAACTGCCTCTAAAACAGCGTTATTACTATCATACTAATGCAGTACTGTTGTCTGTTGCCCACAGCGTGTCCAGGGGTGGGTGTGCGCGGGGTAGGCGGGCTGCGGGGGGCATGGGGCGCTCGCGGCGGCCGGGATGGCGGTGAGCTGCCCAGAGGTGATGTACGGAGCCTACTACCCCTATCTGTACGGCCGCGGCGCCGCTAGATCGTTCCACCACGCGCCGCACTTTCAGTACGATCGGGTGAGTTGCATCTTATGTTCTCTCTATGTCTTAGATACTATCCTATATCCGATTATATTTTCTGTCCCAGTATTAGCTGTATCTCATACCCAATGACGGTAAAAACTCTCATTCCTACTTAATATTATAGACTCTCACATACGTGTCTGACTCTTCACACCTAAATCACTTGATCGATTTTGATGAAATTTTGTACAACGATATTAGATCCGAGAAAGTATATCGGATGGTTTTTATCTCAGACATCCCGTGGTAACCGAAACAAAACGGGGGAAATCTCCGGTAGAAACCGTCTTTTGTTTCCATTGGCGGGCGAAAAAATTGTCAATATCATAAAATGAGTAAATGTGTTTTGAAGTATGAAAATAAACCATTGTCTAATTGACGAGCTCTTAATTAAATATTAACTGCAAAAGCAATAGGAAACAAGATAAATGAAATAAAAATCATACGATTTGAAAATGTGCGCATTTTACTTAATTCCGTTGTCGTTATCATACGTAAATTAATGAACATTGAAGATACTTCTTAACTACTTATCACATACGTGGATGTATCGTTACAAATGTAAATAAGTAACACCTAAAAACATCTCAATCGATAACAGTTTTATTAACATTGAACCGAATTCCGTACATAGCGTTAATTACAAAGTGTTATATCGTGTTTAGTTGAAACAATTAAGAAATGTACACCTTAAAACACGCGAATTCCGAGCCCGTGATATACGCTGATCGTGTGAAACTATGTATTGATAACTTGCCGTTCGAGACAAAACGTTAAATAGTACTTACATGTAAACGCGCAAAGAATTCGTCAATTTACATAATAATTTGCATTTGTGATACATCACTGCTGCGTGTGCGCGAACCGTATGCTTAAATAGAGTATTCTATACAATGTATGTTGAAACCTAATTAAATTACGGAGATTGAGGTGAGCGATAATGTTTGAATTTTTATCTAGATTAGAATAAGATAAATGATATGAATGTGAAGTGTATTTATTTTATTCATTATTAACTATTAAGGAAGGGTCTAGTGGTTGTGTGCTAGTGACAAAATGGTATTAATTAAATGTTAACCTGTTAAAGAAGATTAAAATAATGACGTTGATGAGTTTTAGTACCTATTGCGGTAGATAATTCCAGAGGTTTAAATCATAGATTTAATTTTGCTATATTAAAAATAAGTCTATGAAAACACAATTAGGTATAGATATCTTGGAAATTATTTAAGTTTAACCGAAAGTTGAACATTTCAATAGAAAAACTTGGTACAGTGGTTAACGCGTGAGCGTAGAACCGAGGGGTCCTTGGTTCAATTCCCGGTGGGGACGCACAAAAAAAATGTCTCGGTCTGGCAGGACACAGAAGGTTAATCACCTACTTGTCCGTAAAGAAAATCGATCAGTGAAACAGATGTACATAATCTGCCCCATATCCCAGTTGGGGACACGGGACTTCACTTTATTTACTGTCCAGCACAGAAAATTGAATGTCTTTTAAAACCTTCACTATCGACGTTAAGGTTAATACTCGAATTTTATCATTCTACCAAATAACTACAAGAAAGTGAAAACTAGGTGAGCGGGGTCACACCTTTCTGACTATAAAGATAACAGCTCATTAACTGTGATACTTGATACCGAGATCTTGCGATAACTGGCCAGCTGCTGATGATAGTAAATATGTATTAGAGTTTTATTGCTCTAATAACCAACTAACTATGGGTTTGCCGACGTTTTTACATAATCTAAGATCTTAAGAAGTAATATTTGAAATCATATTACGCAAATAAATATATCTCGATAACTACGTATGTAAAAATTAATCTCTATTTCGCTTGGTCACATGTTACTACATCACATAAGACCTGCGGGACCGATTTTGCTAATTGTCTTTTATTGCTTTTAAAAATGATTATAAAACAAAAACTTAAAATTTTTACCATATATTTTTTATAACTTCTTCTTATATATAAAGTTCCCGTGTCACAATTTTAGTTAGCATTCAAAACCTCCGAAACGGCTAGACCGATTCTTATGATTATTTTATGTGCATATCGGGTATATCTGAGAATCGGCCAACATCTATTTTTCATACCTCTAAATGATAAGAGTGAGGCAGAACAGCGTTTGCCGGGTCAGCTAGTGTATATAGAGTCAATATATTATCTTCACACGAAGATAGGACAACGGATGCTGGGTCAGCTGGTTATTTAGAAGGAAAACCATTGTACCCTTGTCGTTGTGAAATAATACAACGACAAGGGTATCGAGTACAGTCAAATAATTTCAAATGCATTTTCATAACTTCTTCTTAATTGATATCTATCAAGTGATTATATAAACATAGCATTAAAATTAACATTTTGACATTAATTATACAATTAATAATAACAATAAATTAAGTCTAAAATACGTGTGTTTATATAAAAATGCAGGTTAATGCGTAACTTGATCTTGGCGCCAACGAGTGGCGTCGATTAATGGAGATATGTCTTATATTATGTGATATCACAAACTGTTACTTTAACGTGCCTCTACTTATTTTCGCGAATAAAAGTATGATTGACCAAATTTATAATGTTAATAAATTTGATACAAAAATTAAATTTCATTAATTATTTTTAACCTATACCATACCAATATTAGAAAGAGGTAAAGTTAGTGAATTTGTGAGTTTATGACGTTGTAGTGGATAATCTCTGGAACTACTGAACCTTATTATGTATCTGTTAAATTGTACAATTATTTAATAATAGCACGACATGAATTAATCATGTTTAAATAATACATAGCGGCATTGCATCTACAATTATATGGAATCGTTGATGTTATTCAGAGCGGTATGGTTCTCTTGAGAAATCGAAGAAGTTGTAAACTTGTCACTATTTATTAATATTTTATGAAGATGACGGTCCTTGGATTTAGGGTTGTCAAATAATTGAATTACATAATTTTTTTTTAATGTTGCTTTACCGTACCGTTTGGTAGAATACTGTCAGTGTTTATGAAAAAATTAGAAAAATATGTGAGTAAACAAACCTGAATGTGTGAAATATAATGGGTATTGGATGTAGGTATATTCAAAAATACAGACAACCCTAACAATTATTTTATAAGTTCAACAACATGTTATAACTCCAAAAGAGCCCAACACTCATAGCAGACCTCTTTCCATGCAGTGAGGCAAAATAAACTGGCGGTGTTTCTTATTACAAGTAATTAATAAAAAAATAATAAAAATAAATAATTACTAGTAAACCTACATTAACTACATAAGTTTAAATTATCAAGCTAAATCTTCCCACCGTCCCGCGAACATTCTATCAGATTTTATCGGCAAGTGGCAACCCTAAAATCCCAAGACAGCAATCAAGCGACACTAGAATGTGTATCGACTATCGATGTGATTGAGGAAATCGTGAGCTTTTTGTTGCATTTGCTGTTACGCAACCGTTTCTTGACAATGTTATACAAAGTGGTTGCGACGGATTCATATCACATAGGAAAAAAATTAAAAAATATATTTAGGCTCACCTCATTTACAACAAACAAAGAATCTATATCTACTGCTGTATATTAGAACACATTTTTACTTTGTTTACTAAAAATGTGTTCTAATATACAGCAGTACAGTTTCTTTGTTTGTTTGAATGCGCTAATCTCAGAAACTAAGCACTGGACCGATTTCAATAATTCTTACACAGATGCTAAAGGCTGCACATGTACCGCGGGCGAACCCGGGACGGACCGCTAATATATTATAATGCTTACGAACTAGTCACTGTAGCAAAATGGTATATTCAAATAAACCAACATAACAATAATGTTGCTTTTAAAAAGCACCGTACGTTGGTACTAGTTTTAATATAATGTATATTAAACATAAGTCGTGGGAATTCAATCTGACAGTATGCGTATTTATTATTTTTTTCTTACTAAGAGGTGATTATGCGTAATTTATATGTGCGTTTGTAATTTTTTTCCAAGATAAATTAATAACTGCATAAAAACAAGTCCATAAAAACATTGCCTTAAATGTGTTTAAGTAGTTATAATTTAAACTGGTCGGTGCGCGTGATATTGTTTGCATTTAACTGGAGTATTGCTCAAGATTAAATCTCGAAACGAAACATTTAAGTCATCTTTATATAAATTTCACTTTTAAGATAAATTGCTAGAACATAAGTATTTATTACTTAAAAAGAATATAAAAATTTATTAACTCGAAGTAACTTCGATATCCTTAGTGGATAATGCTTTCAGAAGTGATAGATATCTAGCTTTCCTAAATCTTTGATAATACCTTCCTAAATCATTTTTTTATGGTATAGGCTAGCAATGAGCAGCCGTGTCGCCTGGTGTAAAACGAACCATGCCGCCCATAAGCACTCACTCCGCATGGAAGTAACTGTGTTGCTATCCTCAAATCTGGGCAATACATTTTAAAGTCTTACTCAAACATTTATTTATTCAATTAGACTTCTTATAGAAACACTTTTGAATCGTCATAACACAGTTTTAACATAGACCACGGAAAGCAGTTTCTACAATGCCGGCAAGAAAACTTTGTAGTGTTTCTTTTCCAATTATGTCAATATAAAATTTTAACACATAGGTTATATGTATACATTAAATAGACAGGGAACAAAATTTCGCAGCCACATCGTAAAATGGTACCAAATTACCTACTAAGACTTAAGATATAGATGTAGCCTGTTACAAACTGCGATAGTTGAACGGAATGTTTTAGAGAAAATGTGTTTCTTTGCCACTATTACACCAAATAATAAAAAAATAACGAGTGATCATTTTTTCTGATATGCGATATATATATTATAATTTTATCAGTATGTACCTGATTTCTTTTTCTGCCATAATCAATTATTAATTCAATTAATTGTCTTTTTATGTGGAATTATTAAAACACACTATTTCACCGCGAGAAACGAATACCCAGCGTACAGTACACCTTAAATAACCTTTATATTGAGAAGCATCAACGAACAAAAAGAACACGACAATATTTTAATTTACTAATTGAATTAGTAAGTACTCACATTATCAGATGATTAGCGCAGTTCTCAGGTTTATTCCAGTCATTGTTGTTTTTTGCAGCCAACCCACTGCATTTACTCTCATTGAATAATTAATATTACAACGAAATTGCAAATTGGAACGTGATTAAAAACTGCCTTCCAATAAATAGTATTGTAATTTATAAATAAGAAAAATCGTGTTTGTTTTCTTGCTCAATTGTTTATGGGCTAATGAAAGCGATATTAATTAATTTACAAAAGCAATAACAAGCGATGTAGGTCACACTACAATAAATAAATAATGCAATGTAAATAAGATGTTTTAATGGAATTGCGAAGAATGGGTTAATTTTAATAATGACAAATTAATACATAGATGGGGATTAATGTAGTAAATATGTAGATATGCCGGAAACAACTTATTGTTGTTTTATAATAATATACTTATATATAGGTATCAAACAATATCCTGTTGAGGAAGTTTCTAATTCTCTTACTTCGATTAAAAAATTACTTCGTAGTGTGGTAATGAAAATATGTGAAGATACCTAGAATAATTTAGATTTTGTTTTGCCAAAAGTCCAGTAGATTGTAAAAACATATGTTTGTTACATAATGTATGGTGTACCCTATGCAGTGTCGTAGTTGCAGACATGATGACAGGATAGCATGAGTGTATACTTATCTATACAGGAGTTTATCTAAATTTAAAAATAGTAGGATTTGTTACTTTTGCATTGTTCCAAAACTCTCCTAAGTTCCACGCTCACGCAAACGAAGTCGCGGGCATGAGCTAGTGAAAAATAAGATGATTTATAACCTCAATAACCAATACTGAACATTAAATACATAAATAAAAGTCGCCTTGAACGATGAAATCTTAAAAATGAAAAAATGTTTTATTTTTCTTAAGATATATTATATAAAATAACGATTGCATCTGTTATGCCGACCGCCTCCTTTGTATAGATGGTAACGCGTGAGTGTAGAACCGAGTAGTCCTGGTTTCGATTCCCTGTGGGGAAAAGTCTCAGTCTGACAGGACACAGAAGGCTGATCACCATGTCCACAAAGAAACTCGATCAGTGAAACAGATGTACATAATCTGTCCCATACCCCACTATTGGACACGGGACTGCACTATAAAACTCTACTGAAACCATTATCATCTCCAGTTGAACGTACAAAGCGCGAGCAATGCCGACTACAGCGCGGTGGGCGGCGCGGCGCTCAGCTCCGGCTCGGCGTCCTCCGGCGCGCAGTCGCCCAGCTCCCCGCCCCATGCGCACGGGATCCCGCATCATGCGCACGGTATACCGCACCATGCGCACGCGCACGCGCACACGCACGCGCCGCACCACTCGCCCAGGTTGCGCACTAAGGAGGAGGACCTGTCGGCGCATGGACGCACCAGTGCTGACGGTAGGTGGTGCTTGATCGATACTGTTCTGCTTACTATAGTATGTCCTAACAGCTTTTTAATTGATGGGAGACAGTGTTAACTCAACTCGGTTGGTTTTCATAAAACATTTGATGTTATGTCTGGTTCTTAGTTATGTCAACAACATTTTGCTTCTGTCCTTATTAATATTATAAATGCGAACGTGTGTTTGCTTATCTGCACGTCACTCGCAACGGAGCGATAGTCATTTATATATTAATTTATTTATTGAATAGAGCAGAATAGCAATATCATTACGATGTTGTTTGTTGATAGTACATTCCCATAAGAAGTTCCATAATGTATTATAGTGTGTATTGTTTAAATAGATTATAATAGGTTACATCGTAATTCACTCATATATATATCGTAGAAAACACCATACAAAATGTCAAGTACTCTGTAACGATGGTTTTTAAATAATTTTATGTCTTTATTACATAAACATTGCTATATTATCATGTTAATAAAATGTATTTTATTTTTAATTTTACATATAGCATGATGTGTCATGCTTGTTAAGGTACACACGTGATAGATAGTCTGGTGTGTGTATAAACAAAAAAGTAGAATAAATTTGATTACTGAAGAGATTCTTCGCTAGTCCAGCGGTTGTTTTTCATCCGTTATTTTTATCCGTTCACATAATTTTCCTTTGATGAGCTGATTAAGCTGGTTGGCAGCGACATATCTATAAAGATTTATCATCGTTGTTCTAAGTTTACATTCCCATTAATTTAAGCATAGTCAGCAAAATCAGTGCTGCAACCGTATTGCAGCGTATGCTGAGTGACTGTCTGGTTTGGTTCCACTTATTATTTACTTTTGTCGTTTTAAATTCAGTTAGATTTCTGGTTATATTCATTTTGGCTTATCTGTCAGTCAACAAAGCAAATAATGTATGAAATTAGAGTCAAGTGGTAGGCTATAAGTGTCTTTGTCAGCTACTACAGAATATGGTGAAAATCTTGTCCGCGACGACCTTCCTAAATATGTATAGATTTTAAAGAAAGGCGTGTATCCAGGTGGCGGGTCGTCAGAGTCGGAAGGGGAGTGCGGCGCGGGCGGGCGGGCGCGCGCGCAGTACGTCAGCGCGAACTGCGTCGTGTTCACGCACTACTCGGGCGACGTGGCCGCCGTCGTGGACGAGCACTTCGCTAGGGCGCTGTCTATTGACAAGCCTAAAGGTGAGCTTTCGTCTTGTTACAGGTATGAAGGCAGCAATAGATAAGGCTAGAACTGATAACTTGAAAGTGGAGAGGACTCGGGGCTGGTTGTCATCATCAACTATGAAGATAGCGTCTTAAAATACTGTTTTCATGGACATCCAAGCTCTTTGTCCGAATAATAATTTTAATGCGTATAGAGGATTAAACTATTTTCGCCTTAAAACGCCATAAACTACTACTAACCCTACCAAATAACTGTATAATATAATATGAACTGTCAAATTACTATGGTTACAATGACAATCTAAACTTAGCGATTGAAGTGATGTGTGTTATAAGAAAATCAATGCAATAATATCATAGCAATATCTTAGTAAAAACTATACAATTCGTGGTATATGAAGAAGGGAGAATCGCGCGAACCGATTGATCGAGTTATGTTTATTACATGAGCGTGTATTGTAACAGTTTTTACGGCGCGCTTCTGCGTAATGCGATGAAAACTGACACCTGCATGTACCTGTAATGTGATCACGCGTCACGATTGGATATTTCTTTTTGCTGTGACGTTGGTAGGCTGAGGCTGGTAGCAATTAGCCGCTAATCGGGTGCTCAGAAAGACCGGGAGACAGAATTAGACGGGACACAGATTTTTATGAAGAATTTTTTGAATTATATGCGAAATGTTTAGTAGCCGGAGCTTGTTGCAATTAGCCGCTAATTGGGCATTAAAGAACCACTTGAAGAATTAAGGGAAAATAGAAGAGAGGGTCACCGGATCTTTCAAGAACTTTTGGAGCAATATGCTAAATGTTTCTTTTGCGATGGAGACGTTGGTTGGTGAAATAGGTTCCTAACGCGATGCTATTGTACCATTAGGATAACCATAAGAACGATGGGAATATATGATGAAAGTCACACACAGTCAGTCAGTTAAGTTTTATCCAAAATATGTTCAAGTCATTGTCACTATGATTGTTTGATATCTATTGTGGAGAGGATGGTATGCTTGATATAGTAAAAGTGTAGCATAATACCCTTTGACCGACCGGCTCATACCGACTGGGGCAGAATTGTATTACTAATTAGTACACATAGATTATATGTATTTTCTAAAAGTCTAGTATAATTGCCTAGATCGCGAATTCAAAATGTCTGGATAGCAGAATTAGGCTTTTTAAAGAGACATCATTCTCGTACATATTGTACATACAACTTATACTATCCTACCTAGATACGGATCAAAACAGATCAACCATTAATTTAGAGTTTAGACAGAACAAAATTGTCAACATGTTTAAAAGTATTTAGTAAAAAGTTGTTATATTGACGCTACAAAGATCAATTTTATTTATTTCTATAGATAGGTGCTCGATAACCGGTCGATTTGCAAACATCTTGTTAAAGCGGCGATGCGGCGTCCACGCTGATCATTAATTGGTGAATCCTGCATATCAAGATCCATCTCAAATAACGAATGCATTCGCTTTACATTGCTGTTTATGTTAGCTGTTTGAAATCTAGTGCCATCGCTGGTCTATATATATCCAGCAATGAATTTCGTGAGCTGGAAAATGCCGTGTATATTTCTCTATAGTACAGAGGTTTAAAGCATTTCATACATAAATTATTGTTAGTACTTGCATTGCGCTTACTCTCGCGAGTGATGTACTGCTACTGAATCACATTAAAAGCAATTGAATATTTATTTCTATGGCACATGAATTTGTAAAAAGTTAGAAAAGGAAAGGAAAGCAAAAGATAGCGATACTCTTGCGACTCAATAGCAACAAGAGAGTGTATAATATACTTAATGTGTATGTATGTCTAACATATAAAAAAATGCGTTAAAATTGTTACGATATCGTCTATAATCTAACCTGTACCTACCAGGGTCGCAGCCGGGGCGAGGAGATAATCTGTAAAATAAATATAACGAACAGATCTTATACCTAGTGGATAATGTCAGGTTGCGCAATGCAGATTAATTAGAGCAGCATTTATAATCATCCGTATATGGAAGTGCTGCAAAAACAATAAATTAGAAACGGCGAACGCAATTAACAATAAATACGGTGATTTTAAGATAACGTAAGCTTCTGCTGGGATATTTACTTCGTTATTATTTAATAAGTTATTCATGTTTAAGAACGTTCCCACTAGGAATACAGACATCCTCCATCTTTTGATGCCTCGTAACCTATTTAAAATACCGCATCTCATTCACATTCGAGCATATAGCGAAGAGAGTATTAAACATATTTTACCGTATTTTCCTCGGCATCGCAAGCGGCATCTTTCGTTCTTTCTTTCTTTACATGCGTGATACAGCAAAAGTATTTTGACCATAAAACTAAATAAACATAAATTACAAATGTGTTTTTTTGCTAACCTCACTGCTATTAACCTATTACCAAGTAAGGTCAGCAACAAAAGAAGTGGCAGTTGAAATCACTCGCATATACGCTATCCATACATATTTATAAGATTGTACACAGTCAATTATTAGTGTGAAAATCAATGGACCAAACAATACCTCTGATTGCTCTATATTTATAGATGTGCAAATTGTTTTACAACGCGTCATAGATTAGCCCTATGATCGATTTAACTTCGTGCTCTAGGTTTGCTGACAGAATATAGAATCCTACTAATATCATAAATGCGAAAGTTTGTAAGGATGTATGTGTGTGTTTGTTACTCTTTCACGCAAACACTGCTTAACCGATTGCAATGAAATTTGGTACGTAGACAGCTGGACAACTGGAATAACATATAGGCAACTTTTATCCCGATATTCCTACGGCATACGGACTTACGCGGGTGAAACCGCGGGGCGCATCTAGTATAGAGTAAATTTACCAAAAATTGGTATAGGTATCTCGTAGCATGCACATAGAATGTTGTTCAATTTGAAATTTTTAAAAAATCCAATTTTAAATTAAATTTTTATCTAGTTTGTAAAGTTATTATTCATCATTGGATAAGATAGCAAGGGATTGACTCCTATCTTTTTACTGAAATTCCTAGAAAAATAATAAAAAAATAAATTCATACTGGACATGTGGATTTTAAATATTCTGAAAATACTTGGAGATTAAGATATATCAAATTAGACATGGGAATTTGTTATAAAAAACATTTTATTTAAAAGTATTTATTGTTTAAATTGATCTCGTTATAATTATAGTTATAATTGAAACCAGTATTACTGAAACTTTTCTGTGAATATAAATCTTTCGTTAAGGAAAATTGTAATTAAAAATTAATATTTTAAATACGATAATTATTAATTACATAAGTAATGTTTACGTCGCAACGACGAACGGTTTTGAGCTGTATTCGCGTGCAAAAAACAAACCCTTTGTACTTTTAATATCAAGTGATTATAGTCTTTATTTGTTAATTATTTTAAGCTTAAAATACTTTCTCATTACCGCAAAAACCTTGTTATCCCTCCACAATTATTCAATTAACAGTAAACGTTCAGTTCTAACTTCGATTGTTTTCTGTAATTTGATTAATAACGAATAATTTAGTTCATTATGATCACGAAATATATAATTAAAAGTTATGTTAGAATTTTTTACTTATGTTTGAATAGGTACGTTTTTAATACGCTTTTATTACTTTTATGACTTGATTGTGATAACCCAATTTATTGATTGGTGACAATACAATAATTTCGTTACTTTATCTTATTATCCTAATATGATCGCCATGATTTTTAGAAAGCTGTGTTAGCACCAGCATACCTTTAATTAATTTTTTATCTTTTTGATTGAGAGATTATTCCCTCCACCAGAGTATATTTTAAAAACAAAATATATATTAATACAAACTTCTATATAAGAGTAATTCCATATACAAATTTCATAACGACTTTTCTAAATCAGTACAGAGCGTTATTCCAATTTGCTTGCGTGTTTAAATAAAAAATGCCCTCCATATATCAGTCTACTACCACGGAAGGAAATTCCCAGCGCCACTTGTTATTCCGAATGCTTATTGCGGTTTTATCGTACCCCAAATAATAAATCGCCCGTCAATCTATCGAAGTATTTAATTAAACGTGAAGTAAGCGATTTCGTCCATTGATCTAAGCCACTAGAAGTCGCACACGGCGATCGTATAAAAAGCCGTTGCTATGCCATAACTTGCAACGCTCAGGTCTTAGTTTGTTCAATGTAACGTTGGTATTTGCTTCTTCTAACTGCTAACTAGTTGGCTATTTGAAATCAACTTTTATATAATAACTGTAACTATGGGAATAGATATAAAAAATCTATCTGCTTTATGTGTATTTTCTGCTTTACTGATGACATTACGATGGATTGTTTTCAATATATTTTAAATTTATATACTTGTAATAGTTTGTTGCAATAATATTAGCTATATTCAGATATAATTACTGATAAATGGTATGCAAATAACAGTTTAAATCAATTAATATAGCATATTAACTCCAGTTCATTGACTATTGGTTACGCATACGTGCGTATAAAACGACCATGATTTCTATACGAAAGTTTTGCTGACTCAATGACAGCGTTTCGTTTTCGAAAGACTGAATAATTTGTCATTATAAACTGTATCTTTTATAAATGACGTGTAAAGACATTTGTTTTCCCAAAAACATTAAATAATTGACGATGTAAGTGATATCTAGGCGATTTAAATCCTCGTCAGGGTCCCTAGTGTGGACTTAGGGAGGTGTTTTTTGTGGGGCGTGGCTGGTCTAATCCAATTTGGGGTTGGTACGAGTTATGGTTGGAGCTTTTTGTTTATTATTTATCGAGCTTTTTGTTAATAGTGTAAAGAGCTTATAGTCAACCAGGGGTTAGAAGCGGTAGTTGTTAAAACCCGTCTATAAAAACTTATACAAATAGGGAAGTTGTATAATTATGTTTACTATAGTTTGAAGGCATTGAACTTTTGATTACGATGATTGTTTTTCAGCACTTATAGTCTATTTTTTAAATAATCTTTTACTATAGACTAAAGAATCCTTAATGTTTTGAACTTGGTATTACCTTTTTAGATTAATTTACAGTTTAAAGGCTCCTTTAATATAGCAATTATATGATTTCTCTTAACCATAGTTTATCCAAAAATCCATTTAACAGCGCCACAGTAACAGTAACGAATTGTTCTCAGTATAAAAATGTATTTGAATCCAGCGAACGTTTTGAAACGGGCACGCCGTGTGAATCATTACGTATGTGGAGGCCGGTAAAGTCCTGTTCCCATTTCCGAGTATCGATCGCACCTGGCCCGCCACGCTTGTTCTTCTGACCGTACCAACCCGTTTCCCTCCCCCTCCGATACTGCGAACCGTCCGCAAAAACACTCACTTCGCGGAATAGCTTCAACGCAACCAACAACCCACTAGATAAATCAGTCTGCCTTAATTAAACTTCGCTTTAATTGCGGGAATAGAGCGCTCCACGGTACCCGCTCCCTCCC
>NC_052114.1:10110861-10114315 GCF_012273895.1 Zerene cesonia | reverse complement strand
GCTGCAGAACTCGGCGAATCTAGCCAATGTTTGAGACGAGCGATCGGAATGACGCAACGCGGACCGGTTCTGATTAAAAAGTAGGTCGAATTCGAGGACATATCTGCGATTAGATCGGAAAAAGGGCCACTTAAATGTGCGGCAAAGGAGCCGCGCGG
This sequence comes from Zerene cesonia, assembly GCF_012273895.1. NCBI lineage: Eukaryota > Metazoa > Arthropoda > Insecta > Lepidoptera > Pieridae > Zerene > Zerene cesonia. The sequence continues at coordinate 10,114,157 of NC_052114.1, read as the reverse complement.
CAAAAACGCTCCATGCTCCATTGGGCTTTGCGGCAATGTGCCGGCAAAAAGGCACGCTGCGGCAGCGCTAATGACGGGCCCTTTCGTGATGCTATTCAGTGCGAATACATTACTAAAACATTACATTTCTTTTGTTGGGCCTTAACAATTTCACAGTATTTCGTTTAGATTCCTTGCTCTGATGGCGTTTTCAACGTTGTAATTGGCGACGTAAAACACAACATTCCTATTATATTTCTTTAACCGAATGTTCTCGTGCTCGTTTGGTTATTTATTCCCGCCTTCGTGGTGTACACTTTCAAGATAATCTTAACAAATGATTGTTAGATGCTACCGAAGATAACGTATAATTTCAGATAATTAAAGTAGCTCTAGAAATTAAAGCCGTAGGTCTCTTAAGCCCTCGCAGTACGTGTTTATGCAACGATTGTCATGTAGCATGAAGTGAATTCCGCAGATAAAGATAAAGCAAGAAAACCGAAGTTAATCGAAGAAAAAGTAAAAGAATAGCGGCGGATTGTTTCGTCCGTGGTAAAAATAAACACTATTAGGTATAGAACGAGTTGACACTATAAAGAGTCGAGATAAGAGATCAAAGGCGGGGTTCGGATGGGACAATAAAATAAGGCTGCGTTCTGGGAATGCGAGCCGTGGGAGCTGACCAGGAAAGACATGCGTGGAAATAAAATTAAAAACGACAATTTACTACGGGAATGCTAGTCAGCCTGATGATGTAATAATGTGAATATGAAAGATATATTTGTCATTCATTTTGCAGGAAATTGTTTTGTTTAAACTTGGTGAGTCTTTGTTTAAGGACAATTCAATTTTTATATTGTGGTTAAGTGTTAGTAGCGGTTTTCTTTGGATTAAACGTCGAGTCAATTTTATTCTTCTAAACTCACACAACCAATAAATAAATATTACTATCGAAGATACCTACTTTGTTGTCGATTAAAAAAACTTCGACATTTCTTAACAAATCCTTATCTTCAATCTCGTTCTATTCGGAGCTGCCAATATTGATGGATTTCACGATTTTACAGATCAAAGGCAAGCCGCTGAGGTCTGAGACAATAACATAACTATGTTCTTGGAACCGGCGTGAGAGCCAGGAAAATCTGCTGGCATATATTTTGATTTTCTGTGAAATCTATTAATGATTTTATAATACTTTTGGATATTCAAAAAATATTCTGTATATTTTAATTGCAAATTTACATAAATATAGGTATGTTTATATTTTTCATCAGAAAATCTTACAGGAGGTACTTCTAGGTTCTAATTAGAACTATTAATTTGATGAACCCTTCAATCGTCTGCATAATCTATGAAAATCACGATTTCTTCTTAATTTCTTGTTGTGTTGCGTAGCGGGGATCAATGAGTGATTCAAAGATCTTGCATGGTATGGATAATACAATAGTAAGACAATATCTGTTTCATGCAACAATTCTAATAAAGCATTTCAACAAATTTTAAGATTTTTCGTAGATCCGTCTTAACTAAAATTTAGGAAAAGTACTTTTAATATCAAAGTCAATTTTATGAATGAAGCATAATTTCAAATCAAATTGGTGGATAACAAATATCACATATATTTTATTGTTTGAAACGGATTAATACAGTTTTCTAAAGAAGAAACACAAGTTATCAACAAGGCCAGAAACTTTGTAAATTCCCAAACGATTTTCTTATACAAACTTATAGTTTCTGTTGTAACTTATTTGCCAATTATACGAAATATTAGAAAATATCCATTTATTATTATTGATGATATGAAGCTATTCTAATATTAAGTATAAGACGGAAAAATATTTTCAATCTGTTACGATTTAATGCAAAAATTCGATCGATTTTAAAAATTCTTAAACCAAAGCTACTATTATTATCCGGGTCAAACTTAAGGTAATATGTACTATTTGTGCAGAGGCGGTCCCGATGGCATCCCGGAACCTGCCAGCATCCTTCTTCAACGCGGCCGCGTCTGGACCCTCGTGTGCCGGACTCGACCTCTACGACTATGACCCTTGGCATCAGCATTATGCTGGGTGAGTAACAGTTATATCAGATTTTTGACGCAGTGTGAGGGCATTGGGACCCTTACAAGATAAAACTGCTTTTCCAGTGAGTATGAAAGAAAGAAAGAAAAACATTTATTTTGACACAGACATACACACACACAACAGACTATAACAGAAAACAGAAGGATGCAATAAATCAAAAAAGAAGAGAAAAAAAAACAAAAATTAACGGCTAGACTTAATAATTATGAAAAGTGAAAAATAAATAATAGTAACGAAATAAAAAGGAAATTTATGTATTTATTTTATGTTTTTAAAGCATGCAATCATAAGACGTTGCTTCGTCAAATTATATGAACAGAAATTTGGGACATTGTTTTTATGTATTTATGAATATCCCCTCCCATACAACATGTAACTACGTAGTAAGTAGTAGTATAAGAATCTTGTTACAAATTTATCAAATACTAGCTGCGCCCCGCGGTTTCACCCGCATAAGTCCGTATCCCGTAGGAATATCGGGATAAAAAGTTGCCTATATGATATTCCAGTTGTCCAGCCATCTATGTACCAAATATCATTGCAGTCGGTTCAGTAGTTTTTGCGTGAAAGAGTAACAAACACACGCACATTACAAACTTTCGCATTTATAATATTAGTTATCGCGATACGTATAGTAAAAAGCATATGGTGGAAATGCCTGGTAATCTGATGGAGCTTAAATATAGGTGGCTATATGGCTTCGATATTGATATAGTACCTTCGTACATCCGTATTAGATATATACCTGGTGGTTACCTGCGTATCTATTTAACGGACTTCCAGGAATTATAGAGTGTGTACTGTATTTTATTTTAATGTCTTATATTTCAAAGGTGGTTGATGTTGTCCCTTTAAAAATTATTAAAATCTGTGGAATATATTTGATGATAATTTTTGATAAAATTTAATTAATAATTTTTTTTATTGCTATTTGAAGTCGTTATTTGTTACTATAGATACGTATTATCCATAGCGATCACCGATATAGTGCTTGCAATAGTTTTGTTTTTGTTTATAAATTGTTTTTATGTAAGTATTGCCAGAAAGTGAAACATGCTACAACATTTAGTCTTTTTATAACGTTCTACATATTATCAAAATAGATTATAGTGCCTTACAAATTTAGTAGGAGGTAATTACATCAGGAATTAATAAAAGAAAATCTTAAACAATTGGGTATTCGTAAAAAAACAGTATCATTGGTGTATGGCGTGCCTGAAAACGTCCACG
>NC_052114.1:9932345-10109861 GCF_012273895.1 Zerene cesonia | reverse complement strand
AAGTAATAAATGTTATTTGCAGTTAACAATTTTCTTTTTTCTTTATTACAATATTTATGGCAAGACTAGGTATTCTTCTGTCCTCTTCTTTCTTATTATTATATATATCACACGATGTAAGAAACTTCGTGTGAAATAGGATACCTATACTTTCTAAGATATGATAGTTTTTCATTTAAATTATTGTGGATTGCGTTGATTTACTTATGCTCTGATTTGTATTATGTTTACACAATCATATAAACATAGGTGGTTGTGTGATGGGCAGGTACGGGCACGCGGCGCACCGGCACGCGGCGGAGTACCACGCGGCGGCGGCGCACCACAACATGGCGGCGGCGGGCTACGGCGGGCTGCTGCTGGGCCGCGGCTCGCTGTCGCAGTACAAGCCGGTGGAGTGGGGCCACGCGCACCACGCGCAGCTCGACCCGGCCGCCTGCTCGCCCTACTCCTACCCGCCGCCAGGTACGTGCCCTCTGACCGTGCTCCTGCAAACCCGCCCGCCGCCAGCTATATGCAGCATGCACTGCTGAGGACTTCTGAATCATATGCGCTTTCACGACACTCCGGTTAGATCTAATGTACTTCTATGTTTGAGTTGGAGTATGTGCTCTGCGGTATTCGTTCGGTGCAATAGGTACTCTATCGCTTTGGCCGGGCTGAAGTTAGGAGCTAGTCGATGCGTAGGACGAAACCGTAGTAAGGTGACATTCAGTTAGTGATCAGGCATCGGCTACCGATGAAAGCAAAATTTCTGAAACGTATCGCATGTGTTCGCTGCACTTCTAGATAAAGTCCTAATAAATGCCATAAAAACAAAATGAAATAAAGAACATGTACTTTTATTTATTACCTGCAAATTTTTAAAAGCATTTTTCATTTTTGATACGTCATTTTTTACTATCACCGATCCGGCATGTCGTTTGTCTGTAAAAAATCGGCAAAAAACTTAATAGATTCTCTTGTGCCACGATAACGTATTGCAAAAACCGATTCAATTTTGTACAATCATTCGAAATATATACGTATTTATCATGCATTTATAGGTACATTTCGGCAACTCATTCTATACTAAATTTGACATTAGAGCAAGGAGTTTCCATAACACTACATTCCACAATAGACAAATACATAATCTGTATGTCACGTGCATAACAACCGAAACAGCAGTGTATAATTGTACGGAGAGGCGAAACCGCAAACGCGCAATTCCTCAGCATTCCTCCAGCGACCCGCCAGCCTGCTTTTTGCCTACATTCCGTTGAATCTCATTCAACCGCCGCACTATTACTCTTTTCATATATTTATATTATTCATACTGCATATACAAGCTGCTATAGTGGGTTTTGAATACTCTTTCGTGTTAATGAATCGGGATTTTAACTGGTTACACGTAAAGGTGAAAAGAAAATTTTGTATGATACACACTATATATACATACACGTTTTTTACTGTACAAGATCGCCGTGTATATGTGTAAATAATATAGTTAAAAAGATATGTATGTGCTAAAGATTACAAAATACAGCAATGAATATAAAATATATCGACTTGTCAAAAAAACACTAAAAAACTTTTGAAATTATTTGAAGATTGTTCTTTTAGCATATGATTAAATTCTTGATTTAAATTCAGAATGCGTCAGATGTTTTGAAAATAACCTAAAACATTGTCGGTATTATCAAACAAAAGAACACCGAAAGCACAGACAAAATAAATAATTTATTTGCGTCCACTATATAAATAGTAATAGGTAACCTTAAAACGCTAGCGAGTAAATTGGATCAACGTCGCCACGACAAAAATGCTGCGTTATTTATGTTTTATGTGGAACCGAGTGAAACGAAGCATTTGTCACAAGATATTTATTAACAATTGCTTTTAGTGTTGGTTGCATTAATTCTAGCCATTGACTGATCACATACTTCCTGCCTGTCTAATGTTTCGAATCAAAGGACGCGACGAGAGGCGCAATAAATAACCGAGCGGGCGCGTCGTCAACGAATTTTAATATTCCAAGACATTCTGTGAAGCGCAGATATTTTAATTTTGATGATTTGTTGTTTGTGAGCGCGGTTTGTGGGCGGAGTCTTTGTAGGCCCCGTGTCTCTGAGCTTTTGTTAAATATTCATCCTGGTTTTGATTGAAGCGAGTTTCGTGGGCTTGTTAATTTTAAAGTTAAACGTATTTGTTGTTGTGTATATGCGTATAAACCTTAAAAAGTGTATACGTAACGAGACAAGAGTAAACGTTAAGCGTTTAATTATATTGTAGATAATGTTATTATTCAGGTATAAATTAAATTGTTGGGTTAATGGTTAAATGAGAACAATGTAGTTAATTATCTTCTTTAACGTAAATCACAGTCCATGAATTTCCCTGTCTTATTGTTGGAAAAACGTACTCGATAGGTTTTCTTGGAATATAAAAGTTTTTGAAATCCAAATGATGATAGAACCATGTCTCATACCAGATAGTATTATGTATTTTCATTTTTTCAAATTAAAATAGAAACTGTATGGTTTTTGCCTCAAGATCAGTATTTATATTAAAAAAATATTTAATTATAGATTAAAGGTCCTATGACTAAATTTTCTACGAGAGGTTATTCACAACTACAAATCTGTTCAACAGTTTCCCAGGCTACAATAGTTAAAAAAAGAAACAGTTGATAAACGGACGTAGCTAAGTCTCGGAATCAGTCGGCAAAAAGCGCGGCAAAGTTAAAGGGACGCAATGGCGGCTAATGACGACGATTAAAATTAATTTGCGCGGCCCCCTGCCAAATTAAATTCCTTCCCTCCCTTTTCTTCCCCTCGATTGATGTCTGATGAGCAATGGCCGGCTGTAATTGTCTCGCGAGGCCGTTTCTTGTCTCTGTTATTATACTTATATATTAATGCTTTATGGAATTAAAGATTGCAAGGCTGTTTGGATGCTTATTGTGTACCTATCATAGACCAAAATTAAAGTTATTATCATTAGAATTCCTAACTGTTATAAGATAATAAATTATATTATCTGTGCACTCGGACTGGTTATAAATAATGATATTTTAAACTGAAATTTCTCAATTCAAAACGTCTTTCTTTAATGGCAGTTTGTTTATGGGTAGTAGACAAACAAACACAACTGTTTGCCTACTACATCTTAAATGCATACCCGTGTAGGACTAGGGACATATAAATGTTAGGAAATGGGATCATTTTAGTCGTGACCTAATTTTACATAATTTTTATAATAAGTTTCTTTTATGATTACGGATTCCGATGACGGATGATATAAATAACATACTATAGTGTTATTATATAATATCATCCATCTATGTTCTTACGATATTATGCACTAGCTGTGCACCGCTGTTTTACCCACGTATCAACATTTAACACGACCATATATCATATAGCGGATAGCCTTCTAGTATTTCCTAACACAAACAATTTTCCAAATCAGAGCATCATTCATTTATCTCATTCATTGATAACTATTTAATACTATGCTATGATGTCATACTGATTTGGTTATTAATTAACTTCATTAAAATAAATGAATGTTTTCATAAATCATACACTTCTAAGTATTCTGTTGAGTACGTACGTAGAAATATCTCTTTATTAAATCTATAGTGATCATTGAAAGCCGAAAAATTTGTTTGTTTGAACGCACTAATCTCAGGAACTATTGGACCGGTTTGAAAAATTCTTTCAGTGTTAGATAGCCCATCTATTGAGGAAGGTTATAGGCTATAAATGTACCACGGGCGAAACCGGGGCGGACCGCTAGTGTTAAATTTATTTTATTCCCTCTAATTTAAAATAGTTTTAGTTTCCACTGTAAAAAGGGTTTCTGTCTGGTTATGTCCTCCGTGTAGCTGTTAATTATACTTAAATGGGTAAACTTTATTTTAAATCTTAATAAATTTTAATAAACCACGTCCGAATCTCAAGATAAAACAGAGACAACTTAAAATAGTGTTTTCTTGTTTTTAATCTATATAAATAACTAGTTTTTGCCCGCTTCGAACGCGTTAAATTCGGAGTAGTTTACAGATCTTACTATACATATAAACCTTACTCTTGAATCACTACTCTATCTATTTAAAAAACCCATCTAAAACCGTTGCATAGCTTTAAAGATTTAGGCATGCATAGGGACTTTGTTTTATACTATGTAGTGATAATAACGAAAAGTGAAGGGTTTGTTTGTTTGAACGCGCCAATCTCATGACTACTGGACCGATTTCAAAAATTCATCCACGTGACTATGCACGTGATCCCTTAGTGCTATCCTGTAGTTTGTAACTATGGATGTTAGGATATTTGTTACTCTTTCACTGAATGAATTTTAATGAAACTTTACAATAATATAGCTTCTACATAAGAATGAGACATGAGCTATATAAATAGTTACTTTTCTCGGTTTTCGTGGGGTGGGCGCAACTACTAGGCTATATATTACGTACCGTAAGCGAAGTCGGGGCCGACTGCACGTATGTTATCACTACATACAGTATAAAACAAAGTCGCTTTCCCTGTCCCTATGTCCCTATGTATGCTTACATCTTTAAAACTACACAACGGATTTTGATGCGGTATTTTTTATAAACAGAGTGATTCAAGAGGTAGGTTTATATGTATAATAACATCTATTAAACTACTCCGAATTTACCGCATGCGAAGCCGCGGGGAAAAGCTAGTATGATAGATCATCAAATTTAATTCGAAACTGAACTTAGGTACAACAAACAAATGATATACAATAGCAGTCGGGTTATATGGCGGTGTCGAGGCCAACCTTATCAAATAAAGGGATACCCCAGTGACAAGGGTAAGGCTAGGGTATTGACAAATACCACAACGTGTCCCCTTTGTGAGGGTCCCTCGGACATAGATAGATGTATATGGGTGTAATGATATCGTGGGTACCTATGTGTTTGTGTGGGGTTGCTAGGTTCAATGTTTCGCGAAGTTTGGGGAAATTAAAATGGTGTGAGGTGTAAATGTTGGTCTGTGAAGGTTAGTTTTAATAGTGCTCGATTCAAATAAAATTATGTTTGCAGAGGTATCTATGGGTATTGTATATATACTTATATTATAAAGCTGAAGAGTTTTCTTGTTTGGATGAACGCGTTAATCTCAGGAACTGGTGGTACGATTTATTTTTATTTTTTATTTTTTATTTATTTTTATTTTTTATTTTTTTTTTTATTTTTTTTTTTATTTTTTTTTTTATTTTATTAAGGCTCATTAGCAATTGTTCATCGATACATTAACATGAGATGATACAAAAAAATTGAAATACGATTTGAAAAAGTCTCTCAGAGGTAGGTACCCTATTTATTGATGAAGGTTATAGGATATGCATATATGTACTACGGCCGACGCCGGGGGGACATCTAGTTAATTTATAACTATACGTAAATAACAAAACTAACAGCTTACTCTTTGTTAAGTAAGATAAAACTGGAAAGTTTATAAATAAATATTTATAATTGACAGAATGTATGCTATACAATTTCAAATAAATAAATGGAATACTTATGAACACTGGCAACCCTATAGTAGAGTAGGTACCTACTCGTAGATATAATATATATGTTAATAACATTAATAAGATAACGAAAAGTACTTATTACTAATTTGGTCGTTTTTAGTCAATTATGTTCATTAACTTGTGAGGTGCTTCAAGGAATTAACAAAGAAAATATTTTTCTGCATTTCAATGAGTGGATAATAAATGCATTCTTATTACTTGTATGTTGATTATTAAAATTTACTGAATAAAATAAACAAATCATATATCATATATATCTTATCAATTTAGTATGCTTATATATAAATACATATAAACCTTTTCGTATTTAAAGTTACATAATGCCAAAACAACTTAGACGATTTTGATGAATTTTATCGCATACAAACTCTTCACGCGTAACAACCAGAAATATATAAAATCGACAACCTCTCAAATAAGTTACAACACCTGGTTATATATAACTTCAATTGAGTTATTTAAGCGAGTAACTAGTGGCTATATAGCGTGTCTGCTCGCATTTTGCTGGCACTTCTACAATGTCTAAAATTCTCTTGACTGATAGATGCGTGCGCACGGATGTCATGACTTGTATCAGTTAACCGTTAATTAATGAGTTTGTGAGTTTCTTTTTATATTTACGAGTGTGTCGCGTACGAAGCGGCGCCGCGTTTGGGACCATTGGTGCGGTGTTATGTCTTCCTGATATAAGTAAATTGTATTTAACAGACCCCATTTGAGTTATATTTTCACTAGCGTTTGCCTGTGGCTTTGCACGATTTAAATTCGTCGAGTAGTTTAATAGATGTTATAATACAAACCTGTCACTAGAATAACTATCTTTTTGAACAAACTCCATCAAATCCGTTGTCTAGTTTTGAACATCTAAGCATACATGCATACATACATAAATAATATGCTTTATACTATCCAGTGATATATTATCTGTCGATCTAACTAACAGATTAGATAATTAGAAGTTATGAACCTGGCTATCATCCATTGTAAAGAGTCCATTTTTCGTTACATGTTTAGTCAAAAATAGAATAGTTTTATTTTTAATCAATGGACTTCTAGTAAATGTCTTTGCTCCTTCCTTACCTTTCCTTTTTCATTTTACTTATTCCTTCCTAATTAATTTATTACATGTTTTATTAAAATTTTAACAGCGAATTAAAAAATATATTTAACCGCTTTCTGACCTCAGCTTCGTCCGTGTGGTTATAGGAAAATCTCTTGTTTAAAAGGGTGCTTATGTCACTGTCCTTCTAACTTTTTCAGACATTAAAACCATACAATCGCTCCTCTGCGACGTGACAGAAAGACAAACAAACAAACGCAATTTCAAATTTATAATATCTATTCAGTATTCTATCATAATAATAGGCATTTATCCTAGTTGTTTCTTAAATGGTACTTACATACTATATATTTCTGTCTATAAAACGAAGAAACACGTATGTATGCAATTATAGTTTTTACCCTTTGTGACATTTCTGTAATTAACTATAACTAGGTTTAAAAATCTAGACTCGCGCAATAAATCAAAGCTGGTTTGACATGACTGCGTTATCAGTTAGTTAATTTATTCAGTTTGAACTAGTGTTCTCAGGGTTCATTTAATTAGGGACTTGTATAATGGAGTATTTATATTTTCTGTAGGCCTAGGTCATTTAAATTCGTTGCATTAATTATCCATAAAAATCCCTATTTGTCTTGGGCACGCCATCACACGTGAACGGCTGGACCGATTTCAAAAATTCTTTCACCATTAGAAAGCTGCAAATACACTGAGTGACATAGGCTAAGTACTACGGGTGGAACCGGGGAGAACAGCTAGTATATCATAAATTTATATTCTTATTTACCCAATCAAAATCCTAAAGCAAAAATGTATGAATGTTCTGTTATTTTGTTAAGTTGTCTGTTAAGTTATTTAAATCTAATCAGAAGATAGGTTCAAAATTAGATTTATTTTTATTTAGATTTATATTAATAATTAATCATATTACAGAAAGTTAAGTTAGTTAAATCCATATATCCAAAATTTCCTCAATGAATTTGAAGAATTTTTGTGTCCGAACGTCCGACCCGACGGTGGATCGCCGGTACCAGGCTCTCAGAAACGTGAAGTAGTAGCGGGTGATCGTTCGCGGGCGAAAGGACGAGGGGCCCGGGCGGGGCGGGGCGGGGCGAGCGGTGGCCAATCACAACGCGCTGACCAATGACCGCGCAAGCCCGCCCGCGCACCTCAGTCACCTACCGGCCGCGGGGGGAGACGGCCGCTTTGTCCGGCCACGGGGAGGGACGGTAAATCACGCATTGTCAATTACCCGCCACTGTCCACCACCCCCGAGTAATGAATGCGTCCATTGTCACGTAGTCTATTTCGATCGATAGATAAAAAGATGCCTCGCCGTCGCCGCAAAAACGTTGAGACGTTTCAGCGAACTTATTAAGATATTGATATTGGAATCTGATGGTAATTACCACGCATAGAAACTGATGGTTATCTTCTTCATGAATTGAAATCGTTGTTTATTTGAAGTCTGAACAATTATAGATCAGACCAAATATCGAATAGGAATAAGAGTAAATAAATGTGTCTCCATAGACTGTTCTGGGAAAAAGTTATGATAAAGAGTAGAGACTTGAGTCTTTTGCTGTTATGAACTTGAAGATTATACAGATTTACATTTCAGTTCGCCTTATAATTAAGTTTAAAAAAAATTCGTCATTATTATTGAGAAATTTAGAACAACATCAAGAATACATACCTACTTATATTCTGCGAGCTGTCGATAATGTTAGACATTTTAAAAGACAAGTTATGCGATGATAATAAAGTGCCTTCTTCTCCTTACCTTCTATTTCTACTACTTATGTGTAATAAATACCTACATACAAACATTTTATGTAAGTATTTTAAATTATTAACCGTCTTCAAAAATGAAGGGTTTTTGTTTGTCATCTCATAGCTCTTTGCTGTATGCGCCGATTTTTATGATTCTTTTCATTTAAATTTGGTCCCGTTCTGACAATTTGATTTAATTTTTTGTTAAATTTAATTATTTAATATTCCAAACAATAAATTAGAATATTATGCCTCTATACGTTCTATCATTTTTAATTTCTAGAACATTCACTGCAATTGCCGGACGAATACATCGATTCAGTGAAACTCAATAAGTACCTACCGTACCAATCATTAAAGCCCAATAATATTTATGTAAATTTTCTTACACCACTGGGTATTATAAATTATTTAACTCAACTCGTATGAATCGGTAATGCATCTAACAGAGTAGTTATAATTATTGAGTCATAACAGAAATGATCGTTATAATGGCCCATTAATAAGCAGTTACGTATTATTATGAGCGTAGGAAGTGATGAATGTATTCATGGAATTTTTTTCGCGCCTAATATGACAAAGGTATGTGGTTTTTATTCGTCATGCAGATAATATATAGAATTAGCAAACAAACCTCCTGCGGTGTATGTTGCCCTGGTACTGTAAATTCATTGACTTATGGCGACGAGCAATTTAGATGGTTCAAAAATAATTAATTATGTAGGACGGTATTATTTATTTATTGTATGTTTTTATTTATGAGTAGATAATATATATACATTTAATTTAATGTATTTTATTTCACTTTAATGTATGTATCTAATCTTTTGTATGGAGGAAATTGCTTTTAAAATTGCGCTGAAATGAAAAAATATAATAAAAATTTATAGATTTAATTTAGTAGATATTTCCCTAAAACATAAATGTATAAAAAATCACAACACTTTTTGTAAGTCGGTACAGCCATCCCATCCTATAATATTTGTATTAATCACGTGTATCAGTCGATCAGTTAACAGATGGGAATCGAACTGATAGCCCCAACTCATTTATAACAATCAGCCGCCCGCCGCTCGCGAGACAATCCCATAAATCATAGCTGATGGCGAGGTGCACACTGACACACATACAGCATACTCGTCATCCTATTTAACATGTTTATTTGATTTAACTGAGCGGTCATTAATATTGGAATATAATCGTGTTACTGGAGAAATATAATCCTACTAATATTATAAATGCGAAAGTTTGTAAGGATGTGTGTGTGTTTGTTACTCTTTCACGCAAAATCTACTGAACCGGTTGCAATGAAATTTGGTACGTAGACAGCTGGACAACTAGAATAACATATAGGCAACTTTTTTCCTACGGCTGCGGATATACGCGGGTGAAACCGCGTGGCGCAGCTAGTAAATAATAAATATAGTTTTACAAAACACATACGCGCTCTTATGATGGACTTAACTACACGGTCTCTATTCGTACACAGAGGATGCGTAAGGAAGTTTATCTAACTATGGCGATTCTTATCTGGATAGTAAGATGAAGTCATGAGTGTATTGTCACCGATCCATGATAAGGGTACAGTTTCAATAAAACGGTAGGTCAAAATCGTGTCGGAAGGAGCTGGTTACATACAAACATACATGCAGCTGATATAAATGTGTTAAAGAGAGACGGTCCACCTATCAACAATCAAAATCTATATTATCGCCAAATGACTAATTCGGAAAAAAAATTTTACAACGTTTTTGTCAAAGCACAAGGAAGGTTTTTATGGATAGAAACAATGTACCACATGTGAATCCAGGACGGACCACTAGTATACAATGTTTTTAGCCCAATTAAATTGATAGATAAGCTTGTATTATGGAGCAATAGCAGATCATTGATTAATTAATCACACTAATACTATGTTTGGATGTTTGTTCGTAAATCACGCTGAAACTACTGAACGGATTTTGATGAAATTTTGTATACAGACAGGGTATGAGCTAACTTGGGTGATAGGATACTTTTTGTTTCATTTCCCGATTAAATGCTCTCTTGGGATAAAACAGAAATCTTGATATCCGGACGGAGCCGGGACGAGCTTCTAGTAATAAATAAATTTACCATTTCATTGTAAGTTCTAATGTTTACCTCAGAAGGTTGACTATCAAACGACACCCCAAAAACGGAGGTTCTTAATTCGACTTCTTTTTGTTTTTTTTTTACCCGATAGCTCTACGGGTTCTACCCATTGACGTGATTTTTTTTGTGTTAGATAGGGAATTGATGTAATTTGTTCAGATTTTGGGTCCCCAGGGAGGTCGGTGACCTTTTTTGTAGATAAATGATCTATAAATATTAAAATAATTATAGTTCAAAAAACATTAATAAATATTTTCTTTCGCAGGTCTTGAAGCACAAGTGCAGGACACATCTAAAGACCTATACTGGTTCTGAGCGCGTCCGACTGGTTGCGACTCGCTGCGACTGGCTGCGACTGGCTGCGACTGGCTGCGACTGGCTGCGACAGCATGCGACTCGTTGCGGACGAAAACTCTAAGGCTGTAAAAAGACATTAGTTTTAGGTCTAGTGATTTAGGCGCTGAACTGTGCTCTCTCATTTAGTTTTTTTTTTCCTTTTTTATCAATTTGTAAAATTTATAAACGTGTTTTGTTTATCTACTATATAAAAATAAGTCGGGTTTTGCTTCCTGACGCTATAACTCTAGAACGCACGAACCGATTTCCATGGTTTTGCATTCGTTGGAAATATCTCGAGCTCCGTGAGGTTTATAGCAAAGAACATTCAGGAAAAATTTCAACAGAAAAGCGGGAAAATCATTTTTCACATACAGCCATCTGGTGGCGAAACGGAGTTCGCCGGGTTTGCTAGTATTTAATAAATATTCATTTGTTTTTTCTATAGGAACTTTGATAGCGTACCTTAATTCCTTAACTTTTTCTTAACAAAACATTTCAGTTAATAAATCGCCATCAAAATTGGATGATTGTAAATTTGTTAAACGATTTCCTTAAAAAGCTATTCCATTACACAACTAGAATTTATCAATTTAATAGCATATAATCTTCCTTAGCTTCATTAAAATCCGTTTTAGCTAAAACAATAAGCGCACATGAATCATATCAACATTTCGCCGTTATTCGAAACGTTCATAATTTAAATGTGACATAATTACAATACAATAGCGCCACCTGGTGGTCAAGTGGTCAGCGAGGGTCGCCGGTTCGAAACCGAATCGATGAATAATAATCGGAGCAGGTGCTATACGTATTTCATGATTAATTAACTGATGATATTTTAATAATGTCTTCATTTTTATATGAACTTTTTGCGGATTGACGACAACAACAAGGAACGCATTTGTTTCGTATGTACTGGCATACAAACAAAAGGATATCAAATATTATTTTAATTGTTCAGTAATATTTGTTTTTTATTGAAGTTTAAGGATGTAGACTGCTTCGACAAGACAATAAACGGGCTATTTATCAGGTCTAGATTCAGAGTCTGAAGATAGAACTCAATACTTTAGTATTAGAATATTTTTACATAAAATGTATTCCAGACAAGACATATACCAAGTATATTTCGTATTTATACCGCAATTCCTTATGATTAAACCATGTTTTATATCCGTCAATAAATCGTGATTTAAATTCGTTAAATTTCCTCCACCACTCTTATAATGATTGAAACTAGATGAGAGATCATGGGCGAGCGTCGCTCCATAGCTAGTGTAGGCATATGTAAATAGTGCATATTACCTGATATTCACGTAAGTTAGCGTAGTGTATATAGATAAGTCTAGATAGATAATGTAATACCTAGGGGTTGCGAGACCGACGAGCTTAGACAATATAATATATAGATTACAATTCAAATGTTATTTATTCAACTTCACTGCGCTTTTCGTTATCCCTACTAATATTATAAATGCGAAAGTAACTCTGTCTGTCTGTCTGTCTGTCTGTTACGCTTTCACGCCTAAACCACTGAACCGATTTTTACAAAATTTGATATGAAGATAGAAATGAACTTGGGAAAGAACATAGGATACTTTTTATCGCGAAAAAAGGGTAGAAAGGGTTGAAAGAGGGGATGAAAGTTTGTATGAAAGTTCGTTATTGTCAAACCGATTTTGATGAAACTTGGTATAAAGATGGAGATGAACGTGGGAAAGAACAAACCACACTTTTTGATGCGAAGAAAATACTCCTTACCGTGTCGCGCGATATAAGCGAATTCTACGCGGGCGAAGCCGCGGGCGAAAAGCTAGTCTATATATAAAAAAAGGTCGTGTGTGTAACACTATTCATAACTCAGGATCGGTTGAACCGATTTTGCTGAAATTTACTACAGAGGAGACTCGCGAAATTTGCCGGCAACAACTCGGATCTCTCAAGTCTTCCTACGGGCGAAGCCGTGGGCGGAGGGCTAGTTTTAAATATATATTAGGTGCGGAAAGTAGCATACAACAAGACAAAACAAAGTAGCACAGTAACGCCAGTCACATTCGCACGAATACGCACGAACACTAGCGAACATTCGTACATTGCAGACACGAATGTTTAACAAAACCTCATATCAATAGTTGGATAACGTGACCGCATTCGACACCCCGTGTATAATATAATCAATGTGCAATAACAGAAGCTACCGCGAATGTAAATACGGAGACATTACCGCGTCGGATCTTGCAGCTCTGCGCTCGTATATAAAACTGTATGAACTATGAGATTGTTTGATTTGGCAAATGGTTTTTGTTTTGATTTAATTTCGTCTGTCTGTTCTTTTGAATTATCTGGAATAGATATCTACTGAATTACTTATTAGATATTAGTGTACAATATTGAATATTAGATGGCATATTTTATATTTTTCGTTGATTGAATAGTTTTATTTTTGCGATAGTGAATGATATTATTAAATAAAACTGATAAGACTTCATATTTTTACATTTCTGTAGCATTGTATTGGAATATAAAGCAAGAAAATTATATTATCATTATAGAACCTCATACTTTTCTATATTTAATCGATTTATCAAATATGTAATGAATAATACATAAATTAAAAAAAACTATTTGCCTAATTAAACAATAGTGTTAGCAAGAAAAACGTATTAATAAAATCGACCAGAATTTGTTTCTATATAGATTTTAGTACATGTGTATAATTATCGATTTATAAAACTATGGATTTAGTGTGGAAATGGAAAATTGGTGGCATGCAATTATTGCAATTGTTTTATTTCATTGTAATTTTATTGGTTGTAAAAATGTCATTATAATGAAATTAATATTTCGCGTTTCATATGAATCTAGTATTATAATAGTATTAAAGAATCCTTAATCAATTGAATCTTATAAAACACGAAATATTTATTTTAAAAATATTTTATAGAGAAATCTCAAGAAAACTCAGAAATCAGTAAATGGATGCCCCCTAATGTAGACTGCATTAGGGGGCGTAAAAGATATATTAATTTTTTTTCAGAAGCTGTCCCGTAAAACTTGGCTTATTTTTAAATAGATCTCTCTTTAAAACTTCAAGTAAGCGGATAATAACGCCCTCCATAATTTATAATTTGAACATATATAACTGAGTAAGCTGAGTTTGATCAAGCGTGAAATAATTATGTAAACAGCATGTTATATATGTAATATAATCATGTCCATTTGATATATAATTGATTACAACCACAAAATATGTAGGTACTTGGATTAAATATTATGTAATGAATATTATTTATCTATACCAACTTTCAGTTCTCGTGAAGACAATCAAATAATTATCATGCCACTTACTTTATATTGTAGAAAATGAAAATTGTTAACAATAATTATTAATAAAAAAAAACATTATGTTCCGACACGATTCGTTTTACGCACGTACGAGTGGATTTTCACAAAACTCCTTTTCATGCGAATGTTTAAATTCATCCGTACGGATGTAGACGAAGGATGTCGCTATAGGGAAATGAGAAATCTATAGTTTTATCACAGCTTCAATTGTAAATTACCGTAATGTAAAGGCGCGTTCACACCGCGCGTGTGCGTGTGGACGCGCCCCAGTAAGATGTATGGATAATATTGTTACAGCTTAAATCGAGCGGGCTCAATAAATATAATATACAAAATTGTATGGTTGTTTTAATTTGTTGTGTGTTGAATTTAGGAACAATTCGATTGTTAAGAATTTTCCGACCGACGAAACTAATCTATGTTAAATTGAGTAAATTGAGTGAAGGTAGTGTTTCCTATGTTATGCTCAGCTGAAAACTGAATTTTTATTCAGTTTGATACCCAACTACTTGTAGAAGCAATTCGACTTTTTCTATATTTTACGAACTAAAGTAGATCACTATTCTAATATAATAAACTTTAAAATAAAAAACGGACAAGGTTATCTTCGTACTTCCCTTATTTATTTGTTTGTTGGTTTATTTGTTTGTTGGAACGCACTACTCTCAGGAACTACTGGTCCGAATTGAAAAATTCTATCAGTGTTAGATAACCCATTTTTTGAGGAAGGCTATATATGTACCACGGGCGAAGCCGGGGCCGACCGCAAGTCTGAATATATGCCTATATCTTATTTAAATAAATATACAATACGAGGTGGAACGATGCTTGCCCACCAGGCGCTACCAATAAAAAATGAATCATAAATAATCATATAGATTAAGAAATGCTAATTTATTTAAATTAAAAAATAAAATAAATTTTCGCATCGTAATATTATACTCAAAAATTACCTTTTAAAAATGATTTACGCAGAAAGCCTTATTATATTTAGGTTATTCATTCGTTTGAATTATTAACTAAGACGTAGAAATGCCGCAGAATCGACGGTATTGTTAGATGAATCGCATACTACCTATATTCAAATATTATTTAATCGTAAGTAAGACTTGATTCGTTCTAAAACTGATAAAAGTATAAGGTAAGACAAACATCTTATTTCCGATCGGAATTGTGATAATCTATTTTATTAGAATAAACGACAAAAGTAACTAATTAGAGTAATTAACCCAAATATATTATTATATTGTACAATTCTTATTACTCAATGTCTCGTCTAGATAGAGGTAGTACAATTAAATACAGTAAACAGGTATACCCAATTACACAGGAATGGTACCCTGCCAGAAAACAGGACCGTTACGTGTATATCATCTGATTCTGTCTATCGTAATAGCTACAAAATTATTGATATATATGAATTTATGACACATGAATTTAATTTTATTGTGTAGCTACTACAGTCATCTTTTTAATTTTAGGTTGAACTCTTTCATAGCGGGAGTCGTACACGCCCGGACCCACAACACGAGCAGTTAATTCGCGGAGCACTACCTTTGCGAAAGTTCATTGACGGTGGTAATCGCTTACCATCAGGCGATCCTCTAACTCAGTTGCCCGCTATGACAAAACCTCACTGCTTATTGAATACCACAAATCGATCTGTTCTCTTATAGAAATTTAACATCAACGGTCGTGTGCACTGATACAGTCCCACCCAACTTTTTCAGTTCAATCGTCACAAATTAAGAAAATAAATCATTAGATATTAGTTCAAATTTAATTTATTGTAATCAATGGAAATAAACCTTCATAAAGTGGTTTGCTCTAGTAAAATTCATGTTATACACATAAATTCTAGAAAATATTAAATGTTATTACAATTACAAAAAACACACCTAAACGTAAAGTAATGAAGTCGCTCCAGCGCAACCACCAATCGACCAAAATTAAGAAATCTGTAAAAACATCTCAAATTTAATAGTACGGAAATAGACATCTCCACCAGCATATTGTTTCAAGCGTAAACAAAAGAATGAAACAGGGACTCATAAAGGCCGTTAACGGCGTCCCAACGCTACAAATAACAACACTCAATGGATTCGGGACATTCCTCGGTTCCCGAGCTATCGTTAAACAAACAGACGATTTGTCTACGTTATTTATGCTAATGGAGCGTTAATGAGGATATAACACAATTAGACACTATTGGAAAACTTTAGAGTTGTTTATAATTCCTTAATTGCCCGCTGGAGTGGTTTGATTCGTAATTCGGGAAATAGATGTACCTAAATTTTGTTTAATAGTTCTAGCCGTATTATAGTTTTTAACCATAAACGTGACATTTGAATAGATACAGATTTATTTGACCGTATCCTTCTACAGTGATGTGATAGGTGTTTACTTGGAGATCTTAAATTGCCAACATGTCTTTTAATGGTAAACTAACGCCATATCATATTCTTAAAAAGTATAAAAAATTATAAACAATAGTAATTCGTTATTTATTTTTAATTATAAAACGCGTGTTGAATTTTCCGAGTTCATACGTAGGTAGGTACCTATCTTGAGATGACCAATGACCAACGTATGTATATTATGTGACTATTTATGTACGTGTAATGTAGTGCTTGAAGAAGCCTTTTATATGAACGCTTGTATTCAATTATAAATGAATATTTATATAAATAAAAACCATTTAGATGAGAAATCACTTCTATTGTAAATTATAATTCTATACATATGAAATTTATCATAAAAATGTGTGATATATACGCATCATTTCTCTTTTCCGCATGGCTTCAGGTTTCGCAGTTTTCTATATAATTTCATTTGTTGAAAAGATGCGATCGTCAAGCAATGACAATGGTTGTTCAAACGATACGTTTGGTCTACATGAAAACAATTGTGTATATATGCACATATACCAGGATATATATATATTTATTGGCCGCCTCTTTGGTTACGGTTACATCTCTATGTATGTCATTGTGTACCTACAAAAGTTTCAAGGAGCCTTTTAATGCCTACTTGGGACAAGGTTTAGAAGCTTCCTGAGCTATACGTATCTTATAAATGTGGAAATCTGGTGATTTATGGACACTTATTTAAACTTTACTGTTAAACTCACAACAATAAAACTGAATAGGTAGACAATATATCCCCAAATCCCCAGAGCAGTTTACTTTAATAGTATCTCCAGGGACTTAGAGAATTTATTGTTTATTTTTGCACAAATATATTTCACGTGTGTTTTAGTGTTTTTTCTATTCATTTGTAGCTATTGATATTAATTTATTATCTTAATTGATATAAATTATTAGTAAATAATTGGTTTTCTGAATGTTCCTCGACTTAATTTGGATTTGCTAAAATCACGACTGTTTCGTACGATTTTCTTACTAAAATTCAAACATTTATTTATAGAAGCATTTTTGAATCGTCACAACATAGTTTAATTATTTACCACCGGTTCGTAAAGCAGATACTCCAGAGAAAAGCCGGCAAGAAACTCTGTATGAAGGTAAGATTCTCTTAATATAACAGAACAGTCAGTTAATTTCTTCAAATCATTAAATTGTTTTTTCTATACTCATAAGAGGCTATAACAAGATATATGTTTTAGACATATATAAAGGTTGGACTTTAGAGTTTAAGTTCAAACATTCAGCAACGATTCACTAACGATATCTACACGACACGCACGACAACGATAACGACACGATAGATACAAAATGTATGCAAAAAGTGTGGCACAAAAACAGTTGTCAAATATTGAGGGTAGTTAATCATAAACGCTGTGTATTTGGCAGCTGCCCTTGGCGGCATGTTAGCGGCCCCTTTGACATATTACTCCGAGACATGCCTGAAAAAACTACTAAATGTTATGTTATGATAAATGTTATCTGTATGGGAAATTGGTGTGAATGTTAAGATTTGCGGAATCACAAAGGTATTTTCGAAATAGAGTAGACTTGGCTAAAATTTGTGTCATTACACATAGATACTACAGGGACACATTTTTTGTACTTTATTTAGAACTAAGTCGGTTATAACTTAATCAAATATATAAGAAGTTAATATATGATTCATATGCAAGTACGTAATTTTCTTTTTGTGTTACGTTATGTAACGTTTGTGTTTGTGTGTGTTAAAATAAATGGTAATAAAAAATTAACATAAATATTTTCTAAAAATAAAATCAATTCAAAACCAAACAAAGTATTGGAGAACTTAAACAACATATTTAATTTTGCTCCGTCTGAAGTCAGTCGCGTTAAGATGCTTACAAACATGATTTCACATTACAAAGATTACCTAAAAAGTAAATAAAAATGGATATTAAATATCCTCTATATAGGGACAGTGGACACATTTAAATATGCTACGTAGGCGTATATTCAACTATACAAAAATGCTAAAAAATACAAAAAAGGCAAATTTTCAAATGAGCGGAACCGCGCTTCGGCCGTGCGGGAGTCCATTTTGAAGAATTACATTTCCCTAGCAATTAGACTAATCTAACAATGTCATAAGATATGCAAATCTATGTAATGGAATGTGTCCAGAGTCATCATAACCTATAATTATGAAATTAAACGCCATTGAATTCAAATCAATTTTTTTATCAATAATTATCAACCATTACACGTAAATGCTAAGCAGAATTTAAAGTACTTTCTTTCTAATGATTATGTCCCCATAACATCTCTCCGGTGCGTTTAAATGCAAATTGGGGGCCATTTTCTCACAAAAAGAGCCATTAGCGGCGTTTCTGAAATAAGACGCAAGGAGGCAAACAAACCCTTAACAGCGATAAACCGTGACCGGACTGATAACTTGCTACCTCTCATTATGGCGTTTGGGCTGGTTGTGCGCGGGCGTTTTTTGGTTAGGAGTGTGTTATGAAAGTGAAATTATTTACTAAATAAATTTACACACTTGTATTTAATTTGAGATGGTGTTTTAAATGCTTTCTCGAATATGCTTTTACGGTTTTATTGCAAAGATTTAGTTTCAATTAAAACTTGGAGTTGCTTGGAGTGTAACTGTACATTATATGTCTATTATGTAGCATAATTTTCTCCTATCACAATATATAAGAATATATATAAAATTCTCGTGTCACAGTTTTCGTTGCCATACTCCTCCGAAACGGCTTGACCGATTCCTCTGAAATTTGGTAAGCATATTGGGTAGGTCTGAGAATCGGCCAACATCTATTTTTTATCCCGATATTCCTACGGGATACGGACTTACGCGGGTGAAACCGCGGGGCGCAGCTAGTAAGAATATAAAGCTTTACATTTTAAAGCGCTATCATTTTGCCACCACGCAACTCAAATACATACACTAAAGAGTCAACTCAAAATACAATAAACCAATTCACAGCCAAAGATCGCAAGCGTTTCCCCGCCAGTATGCACCCGCCTTACTCTGAATACAATATTCACTCAACTAAACACATGTGCCCCAGCCCTGGCGGTTCCGGATTCCAATCCGACCTAATTACCCGAAATCTCATTAAGAGCTTAATAAGACGGATATTTTCCTATAATAAATTACTGAGGTGACACCGGCCCGCTTTGACTTTTTGTTGATAAACCACGATTGCATCTGTTTGAATGGTTATGACATGTGGCGCGGAGGTGGATTTGTGTATTATTAGCTGGAGAAATGTGATATATTCATCATAAATTGGTTATCAAATAATTCCAGTAATACCCACCACTTGTCTCTAAAAGTAGCTCGACGGAACACGGTAGCCTACTACGTAGTGGATACTGGGAGTCCAATGTAACCCAGGGTCCTTTCCCCGGGCTTCTATTTTCATTTATTACTTGTAACTATCGTTGTTACAGCCCTTTAAGTCGTCCACGGTTGGACATAGGCCTCCTGTAAAGACTTCCAAAACGACCGATTACCAGCGGCCTGAGTCCAGCGGCTATTTCTGACTATAGAAGTCAATAAATATTATAATCACCTTGTCGGTCTTAAATTCAAATAATAACAAAGTATCGATCCACGAGGATCTACTTTGTTCATTTATTAGCAACGAAAACAATTGTTCGTTATATGTAGTGTTTAATCGAAATAAATGATGTTGATTAAACAAAACAAATTATAATAATACAAACGCGCTTTTTAGATAAGTTTTTCTTAATTTTATAAATAATCTCTTTCTTATTCATATTGCAATTGCAAAATTGTCGTGTGAATATTTGTGTATACAACTATTGATTCCCTAAAAAATAAGTTCAGTAAACTGTTAAAATGCACTGTTATATTTCTAATACGATTTCAATACCATATGAAGCAATAAGAATGACACTCCGTAGCTTATAACTATTGTATATCCCCAACTATCACGAAGTATGTCGTTTGTTTTAACCTAAAAAGGTGCGATTTTATTAGGAGCGGATTATCACATTGGGCTGGAAGAACGACGGAGCTATCGGCTGATCTCCGCGGTTCATCTCGGATAGAGGTTGGAGTATTTGGAAGATCCGACACGATAAAAGAAATGTGCAATTAAAGTTTGAGGTTTCGGTAGATGGTTCAACTCAGATTGGTTTCAGGTCACATTGGGCGTGTGGTATTGTTTGATAGGAAACTAGATTGACTTAATTACTAGTTGTTTTGTCAGGAGAAGTGTAAACATTACTTTATATTTATAATCTTGGATATACGTAAATTTTCATAGATTTTAGGTTTGTTATCACTACATAGTATAAATAACAGTATTCGGTTTCTTAATCTGTCCATATGTCCCTATGTTCAAATCTTTAAAGTTACGCAACGGATTTTGATGGGGTTTTTTTTTAATAAATAGGGTAATTCAAGAGGAAGGTTTATATGTATTAAACTACGTCGAATTTAAAGCGTGCGAATCCGCGGGCAAAAGCTAGTTGATTTATATACCTTACTTAAACCCAAGGATTCGTTTGAACGAGAAAGTTTATTTCTTATCAGCTATTTACAGTAATTATTTTTAGTTTATGTGATTTATATGAGTGGTGATTGCAATTTGATTTTCATGAACAATTCTTACACCTGCATAGGATTTTATATCGATTCTTAAATATTAAAAGTTGAAAATAAAAAAATGTATATCGAATGCATGCGGTTATTTTTAATGTAATTAATCTTTATGCCTTTTAATAGCTGCATTAAGTGAATAAGAATCATCCTTATAAGAAACTTTATGACGTATGTCGAAATAAGTGCCGGCTGCATAGTCCGAGAGGCGATGGACAGTTTGCTAAGAAGTTGCTGGAAGTGGCCCGAGAGCGTGTGGTTGTGCGTTATATAAAATATTTCACACACAGCGCTTTTGTTTTTATATTTTACCGACTGTATTTAAATATAATATTAGTGCTAGCTTGGATCGTTAAAAGAGTATGTATTTAGTAAGAGAAGCATTTTTAATTATTATGTAATAGAATTGCAAAGTTTTCAGCAGAAGTATACAATTATATGTATATTATTTATTAATAACTAACAAACAAAACAGTACAGGAATTAAGGCTTTTCTTTTTCCCTTTACCTTCCCCTTTCTCTCTTTAAGTTCAGCTTGAAAATGTTTGTTACTTAAATAATGGAGCTCTTTTACCCTAAAAGCTAGTATCAAGTTAAATTGCCTACGAGTCATCTAGAGAAAACTATACACTCAGTAGAAATAGACCTTCGCTTGAATCAATTTCTTGTTAAATAGCTACTTACATTGCTGTTAATAAAAATGATAGAATAAGTATGTAAAATGTTGATTGTCTTTTTTTTATGGCATAGCGGGAAACTGAGCTGGTGGTTCGCCTAATGGTAAACGATGAACATGACCCATGAACATTCGCAAAGGTAGTGCCTCTGCGAATGCGCTGCCCGCTTTTAGTGGGTAAGGGAAAAGGAACGAACTCATGACAGGAAAGAAGGAATGGACTGGGACGGGTGAGGAAAAGGAAATAGGCCTCCGGCTCCCCCACTCACCGAACGAAACACAGTGGCATGCCACTATTTCACGCCGGTTTTCTGTGGGGGTGTGGTACTTCCCCGGTGCGAGCTGGCCCAATTCGTGCCGAAGCGTGCTCGACTCCCACAATAATATCGAAACATAGAGGCAGCCCATATTCATATAATTAAATATTACGATTTGAAATTTCCTCCGCTTTCGGGAACACATTTGACACTAAACTCATGCACAATCGACTTTCATGAAGCACATTTGAATGACCCTAATACTTGGATCAGTGTTTACCGTTTACCATCGGATCAGAAATCCGAAAGCCGATCAGTGAAAGCCCGGTAAAATTCTGTAGTAGTTTATCCATCCCCCTTTATAAAGATGGCATAAAACATCGAAGATAAGTACGTTGTACATAAATTAGGAAACAATGAGTGATAAAATACCCTAGGCGGTAATGTAAATAGAGCCACTCAGTACTTAGTGTTATTCTAAGCTAATGTCTCGATTGTGTTTTCATTCTATGGAAGGAGATATGTTCTGTTCAGTAAATACGGAGCTCGTATAAGAAAGTTTCCCGGTGACATTAAAATGCCCTGTAATTCAGGCCGTTATAGTTTGAGTAATAGAGTCGATTACCGTTTAATTATAATATCGCTAGTGAAATTGTAATATGACGGATTTCACAATATACCTGCGACATGTAGGAATCTTATTTTCCTTTGCTTGTCTTTCTTATGGAGATTATTTCGATTTAGAAAGGCTTATATGTTATTTTAAATATAAGCCATTTTGTACAACTATTGTAAAAATTAATATATAATGTTATTAAATCTGAGAAAAGAAAATCTTGCAGCGAGTGAACTCGCAATTATTCAGAGATATCTAGACTAGACCATTAGGCTGTAGCGCTAATTTATTCACCACAAAGACAGTTTTATGTGCGATCGAAGAATCCCCTTATATCTGCTTTCATCTCTGCGGGCCAGTTGGAAAAATCACTTTTATGGACTAAAAAATAAGATACAAAATGGCACTATATGCACAGCTGTTTGGACCAAGGCGTGTATTTAAAAGAATGATCAATGGGAGGAGTTGTGTAAGTTTGCTTATATGTATGAAGGAATAGTTTTATCTAATATGGGAAATACCGTTTAAAGTAAGTACATATGTTTTCTCGCTTCTCACGAGTGACTCCTTGGAATTATTCATTTATACAGCTGGTTAAGTGATGAACACATAATCCAATCTTGCATAAATTCCGAGACGATAATCGCAATAAAAAGACCATTATATGGATATGACAATAATTTCAACTTTCATATCAAATACTTATAAGAAATACTCGGTTTCTGGAATTGTGGAGATGCACGCAAATAGAAAGTTTTGAACACGATTTATTCATTATTTTTATTTTATTCA
The DNA here is from genome assembly GCF_012273895.1 of Zerene cesonia. NCBI lineage: Eukaryota > Metazoa > Arthropoda > Insecta > Lepidoptera > Pieridae > Zerene > Zerene cesonia. Next base: position 10,086,279 of record NC_052114.1, on the reverse strand, counting down.
GCAAGCAGGAATCTTGTGAGATTAGCTGATTTCTTTATAAATCTGCGAAATCGTTTATGTAATTATTTTTTCTTTAAGCACGACCGCTCAGATTATTTGTAAAGATTTATTGTACCATTAAAGAATTGGTAAACATAAAAAGCCGATCATGAGCAGGTTTTGATTAATTTAGTAAAAAGGAATTCTAAAACATTTCATCATCATCATTAAACTCAAACGCTGTTTTATTTACATAAACTTAAATAAATATATTACGAATGGTTATATTTTTTAAACTTTCACCAAACAACTAATCCAATGAAGTTATTGGATAAAAGCTCAGTATTTAAACAATGCAGTCACCATTGGACCTAGGCAATAGATTAGGTTAGGTATGAGACTATTTATCCATTAGGTTTAGCAATAAAATAATACTACCCAAGGTCAAATATATTCCGCATTTAATGCTCTATTTAATAAAAAATGCAGCCATATTGCAACGAGATTAATAAACGCGCCTAAAACACTTTTTATGGCATGACATAAAAATAGCTGGGCACTGAAAGTCGAAACACAGCTCAGATTTGCGGAAACGTGGCCTTGCCTTGCTGAGGCGCGCCGAGTATTAGGAAATCGTTGGAGATATATTAATATTATATTGTTGAAGATGTTTTTATAAGTGTAGCGCCTTTTTTTATAGAGCCGCTGCTAATATGAGAAAAAGGCGTGTTGGTTTTTTATTTATACTTTTGTTAGTTTCACCTACGTTTGCATGTAACCCACTCTTTAAGACTCGATTTTGACTTACTTTAAGCGAAAATATTTAGGAATTAAAAACTTTTTTTGCGGATTTTAAACGCAACTTATTCATTATATTATTAACCTATTATTTAAAATAAAATATAAATCGCGGAATTTTTAATTTCTAAATGTATAATACTCGCGTAAAATCAAACACACGAAAATATTTATTTCAAGCATTGCACACTTATCAAGCATCGGGGACAATACAATAATTTTATGAGTTTATATTGCTATCCTGATTAGGATCGCAAGGATAAAATAATTTGGGTAGACTCAGTATAAGAGCACGTCAGACAATTTAGTCGATTCTATCATAAAAGCGTGTTTATTAGTTTTTAAAGCTATATTTATTTCTTAATTAGAGTAAACTAGCTTTATGATAGTAAGCGATCTCTACTGCACATAAACTTTTGAGATATTTAAAAGGGAAGGTTTATAGGTTAAGAAAGGAATATAGGTTTGGATTGGGCAGGATAAAGCAAAGCATATGAGCCTTTGGGGGCCTCCACGCACCATTCGCAGTAGCATAGCGCAGACCTGCTAGAACTAATAAAAGTAATTAATATCTAATGAAAAACCCTCTACGTTGAATAAATTCGGCTCGATATCTCTTAGGGTGAATTATTAATTAATAAACGAATGGGTATTTGATCTATACATTACTATTATTCATGATAAGACTGCGTAAACTGTAAAAATTATACAAAATAAAAGATTTCTTTTCATGAAAAATGAAACTCTGAATGTTCACAATATGCATAAATAGATACGTTACTTAAGGCATTAACACGAGGTGAGGCGATCGGACGAAATTGGATAATCCGGTTAAGTAGTTCCGGAGGTGCAGAGTGTTGGATAAACAAGTAGCTGTTTATACAAAGACGTTGACTCGCTAACTAATGACTTGTCAGCAGATTTACACTTTACGACTCTTTTTAAGACATAAAATATGTTTTTCTAGTTCTAAACATCATGAAATGTAATTTGTAAATGTTTTTAAAAATGTAGCATGGAAAAAATTTCATCTTAAGGCCGGATACGAATCAGCGTCTTTCGCGATATCTGGGCGACGCCTTGCCATTTGGCCACTCGTGACCTTTTTTTTAGTAAAATTGATAAAATCAATGTACCATGATCTTATTATATGTTTGTCGTGTAAGTAGTTCTGTTACTTAAGACTGGCTGTCTGTTTCAGAGATAAATTAAGATATGTGATGTAATTAACCATTTCTGTCAATTTTAAAACTTACGTTAAAGTTTAAATGTTATTTTCAAACCCATAAACTTATATCCTACCTAATATGTCATCGCGAAATCTTCGGATGTACTATATTAAAAGTATTCAAATATGATTTATTGCACCAAACATACTGAGATATATTACATTATACAAAAATTATATTTTACTATAAAATATTTTTCTTCTTTCTTCACTTTTACTATTATATTCAATCTGTCTATTCTGCCTGTTTGAGTGACCGGTGTCGTCCGTCGTATCGGATCGTAGGGTGTAAAACTGCGACTAGGAGTGTTAATCCATACAAAACATCGTGTCGCACGTCCGGCCACACATGTGCGCCCTCTAACCCTCGAGATTAATATCCTAACGACGAGTATCCGATATATATATATCGTTTTATTTTGTTCCGTTCGAGATACGATATAATTGCTGTTATTTTTAAATGTAGTGGGATGTAAAAAGATTGATTACGTTTTTCAGTATTGAAATAAATGAGATGAGGGTATATTTAAGATATTAATTTTATCTTCTGATAAGCGTCATTTGGAAAATGACAAACACATACTCAAACATTTAATTATTCAATTAGATTTCTTATAGAAGCACTGTTGAATCTTCATAACACAGTTTAACATTTATCAGCCGTTCGGAAAGAAGAAATGCATGAAAATTATTTAATCTACCATTGAACAAAATCTTCTGGAAAAAATCATCATTATGATAATTTCTGAAATCTGTCCTATCTATTTAACATATCTGTACATCTGTCCAATGTTAAACATAAAATTCATAACAGTCGTAAAGATCGTAAAGCATCTGATTGAATTATGAAACAATTGTGACGTATTGCGGAATCTTGAAGAACACATTCGTCAAACAAAATTCCATACTTATTATTGTTAAATTATAAACAAAAAAACGTATTATGAATGAGGTCCCAGAAATAAGGCAACTTCGAAAAAAAACGTTAAACAATGTTTTGATAGCAAGTTTTTATTAAATCGGAGGTCGTTACTTTGTGGAGACAATAACATTGTTGCAAATACCGACATTTAAGGAGTGGACCATATAGCTTTTCACATGGGTTTACTAGTTACTGATAAAGAACTTTAAATAAGGATTATTTGGAACAACGTACATGTTATTTGGCTGGTAGGATCAGACTTTGAATAGACAGCATATTGTTAGTTGTAAAAATACTGAAAATGTTTATGAGTGGGTGGTGTTCGTTTACCATCGGGCGAATCACCAGTTCGATGATCTTAGCGGACACATAATAAAGGACTAATAATACAAGTATCACAATATACATAGGAGGACTTATCGCATCTTTTCTCTTTGTAAACTCTGAAGTTAGGGATTTGAATACACAATTAGTTAAACAATTACAATTTTTGTTACACAAACATTAGTTAAACAATTACAATTTTTGAAACAGAAGGACATAGGCTTTTTGGACTAAAAAACTGAGAGCGCGAGATCAGGGCCTGTTGCCGAGCACACAATTATTTGGTAAATTTCAAAAGTTTATTCACACTGTTCTCAATGAGATTTGTAATTCCAATTGCCTAACTAGAGGCAGCTATCCATTGCACTGGTCGAGTGTGGCTGGAATATCTCACATATCGTCAAAGCTTCTTCGAGATGATTTTTCGACTATCTTCGACTTCGAGTTCGACTATCTAAATGAAAGATGAACATATTTATTTTACTGTTTTAATCTTCTGATTGGTCTATTGCTAAAACAGCATTCACTGCAATAAATATAAATACTACTCGTATATTTGAATGCATATTGCATCATCTTATTTCTGTATCGATGTGTATATTCCAAATAACGCCAAATTAAATCTGGAATCAAAGCGGCAATGTGTTTTCTTCCTTTTTCCACAAACGTTAGAGATAAGTGCATGTTCGAGTCCTTTCCCACGGTAATTAGCGGACAAAATAAGAGCAATTAGTACCAAGTGATTAATTATTGGAAATTTGTCGATTGGTATCGGCGCTCATTAAATTCATTTGGCACTGATATTATTTTAATTATTATTTTAAGCACGTTTATTTTCATTTGTTATCTACACTAATATTATATAGAGGAAACTTTTGTATTTTTGTATGTTTGTATCGTTTTCACGCAAACTGCTGAACTGGATTTAAAAAATTATTTCATCAGTGGAATATTGCAATTTCACTGAATTACGTAGACTATATATATTTACCACGGGCGACACCGAAGCGAAGAGCTAGTCTTATATATAAACAAATCATTTTTGGGTGTTGAAGTGGGATGCATTTTTGAGTTGACTTTTAGATTTTTATAGTTTATAACAAACATTAATAACGTTTTCCTCTTCACGTTTGTAATAATAAAAGAAATAAATTACCTGGGAAGGATTAAGTAGTAAAACTTATACTACTACCTACCTTTATAAACAAATTTGAAAGCAATTTCTCAAAAAAAATCTAGAAGTAATAAAAACCGTTTTTGGGATTCATCATTTTCGTAATTAGTCTACATTTATAATTATCTCACATCTTTATCCTTATTAACATTATAAATGCAAAAGTGACGCTATCTGTCTCTCTACACGAATAAACCACTGGTCCAATTTAGACACAATTTGGTTCAGAGATAGTTTAAGCACCAAGCAAAGACATATGATAGGTTTTACCTCGAAAATCCCACGGAAACGGTAACTACGAGGAAATCACCCCGGACTGTCAATGTAAGTGCGGTAAGTTAGGTACAACATAACAATAAAAAAAACGTTGAAGAATTTAATAATTTCGAAAAAGTTCCAGTGACATGTCAATTGCTGCATCTCTAAATGATGATATCTTGGTCTCGTTTTATTTGCGGAATGCATCGCATGAATAAAAGAGTAGACTGCATCAGACCGGGCGGCGACGCGGCTGCTTTTTGCGATATTTCGACAAAATATTATTTGTTTAGTATTCTCGTTTGATATTACGGCGGTATTATTTAGGTAGTTATTTTTCTCTTTGACGGGTTAAATTAATTGAATTTTAGAATGTATAAATTATACATTTAATTACATAGTTAGATAGGCGAGTTGCTAGAATGAACGCTGGACGATAGCATTTGCGTTTTAGTGTATTTAACACAATTGTAACAAATATCTAGTATTTGTGTATAACGAATATTTGAGCTTCACCGTTTCCAACGTTTTACGATGTTTAAATTTCATAGATTTTAAATAGCAAGGGGGGGAGGAGGGGGTAAACTAACTAGAGCATTGATTTAATAGTGACAATACGCGCCGCTCCCTCGGGACGGGCGCGAACACATTAGAGACGCAACTAAAAATACCGCACGACATTTACCTTTGTTTAAATCCGAACTAAATCGGTCGTCGGCGGCCTCTGCACCATCGGCTAATAAATTCAGAAGGAATGCCGGCTCACCCGCCACTATTGAACACATTTGGTTATATCTTCTTGTATTTTTAAGCGGTCGTTAGCCCATTCGACGCCATTTCTCACGGCGATAGATTCGTACCGAACGTTCGGGGAATTTTGAATTCCGAATGTTTCTAGGACAATGCTATTTTCGCGGGAACGTGTGTCCGATAGCTCATTGTACGAATACGCCATTGAACAGCGGCCTGCGGTTACGCATACTTGAAATATTCTATCATTGTCTGTGGTTAACTGGATTCGCGCCAATGCTCCGCGTCTAGGAGGTAAACGGCATTCGTGTTTGAAAATACATTTTGTAACGAGATAATTCTAGTGTGGAATTAATTGTGAAGGTTTAAAATAATTGGAATTGACAGCTGTTACACAAAACAGGTTGTGGGATTTATAAATGTCAAAGAGTCGATCGAGGAGACGATTTGATTTTCTCGGATGATTTCAAAGCTTGTTAGTTTTTCTCCAGGAATTGGTAATGATAGAAGATTGCTTGATTTCTTATAAAATCAAAGGGCAATCTTAGCCTTACATTTAATTTAATTTAAGTAGCAAAGACAAAAATTTCTTGCTATATAAATTGTTGCTTGTCAAATTCATATTTAGGCGAAGGTTTTTATGATTTTTCCACAAGTTTAATTTTCATTGCTATACAAAAATTTGCTACATTAAAATAAAACATAATCAAAACCCGTTCATCCCACATCACACGGTTCGCAGACTTTATCTGATTTGTTGTGCCTTTTAACTAAATACTCCAACCATTAGTATGATTTAATACGATATTAGCGCAACAGTAACACGCAGTGACTAAATAAAGCGTGTTCACACTAATACCTCTGCAAGTTCTGTCTTTGATGTCGGCTTGGCGCGACACCAATGTGTATCAATCTTTAGGATTCATACTTCGTGAGCGGCTGATTGAACGTCTCTCAATAGATTTACAGTAATTGGCGAGATGGTATTAATTCGTTAAATACATGTTTCCTGTACGGCGGTGTTTCAAACGGTGCAAATGCAGCGCAATCTGAGGGTACAAAGTTGATTGGAAGAAATTTAAAAAAGAAAATAGTGGGAAAAAACTTTTTGACTTTAACTCCTTGCTACTTTGGAATACGTTATAGGCATTAATTTTAGTTAATCATTTCTATTTGTGTAAGTTGATAAAATTTTAATTAAATCAGAATAGTGGAATCAATTACGTCAATTTGTCACTCTTGTCAGAATATTTTTATGTTTTAGTTTTTTTTTAGTTGCGAATTGTTATAGAAATCACAGTGTGTCGGAAACCATTATTATTACATCGCAGTTTTATATAATATATGTTCTGACAATTGCTCCAAACCTTCAGGTAATTATATTTAATTCTAGCATTAGCGACTGCGATTTCCACCGTTGACAACATTTCTTATAGTGACGTTGTTCCAATACTATTCAAGAACGCGTAGCTTTTTGCACAAGCACAATTAAAGCAACATTGTAATTACACAACTAGACACAAAGAATTTCAAATCAGTCGCACATAGGCCGATGTTTACGGGCGGGCTGCTGGCCGATGCATCTCCCGTGACATATTTACGGCGTCCCCACTCCCGCAGTCTTGTTGCATTGCGGCGAGCGAGCAAATAAATTAAACTAAATGGAGGAAACGTCCAGTGCCTCTGCTGAGCTGTTTATTGTGTTAAGACGAGTAGATTTATCGAGCATAATCGCCGACAAGTGCGCTTGATCGATCGCCGGCTGCTCATCAAATGCTGTCGTTATGCAATGGTATTGCAGATCAGTATTGCCCCTGGCTTAACTGACCATATGCTGTAAAGTTCGCTGCCCGGTGTATGGGGGAACGCATTTTGCATCTGTTTCGCTGATTGTCTTTAGGTGTTTAGCGATTTGAATTGACACTATTTCTTTATTTTTCCACAAATTGGTCGAAATGGAATATATAGATTATGTAACGTTAGGAAAAGCATCAGGCAAGTATACATTCCTAACATTGCTGTCTTGTTTCGGTATCAAATACAATTAAGATTAAGAGGATTGTTTAGTAATTTAGTTGAAATGACTTAAATAAAACCCATCTTAATTCAATTTTAAAATTCTTTTATTAGGCATGACACTTATAAATCATATATGTTGTTATTGATGAAGAAAAATAGTTTCTCAATTAAAAATCAAAAACTTTATTGCTTTGAGGAGAAACATCACACAGTAATAGCCGCAGAAAAAAGAGAACATAGACAATGAAGCAATAATTCATATTTACAGATTAAACAATACATAAGGAACGAATTTATTACAACAATTAGCTTCACCTATCAAGGATTCATGGGAAACCCTTTGTACACAATCTAAACTATATGAAGTTATTAAGGTTGTGGAGACGTTTCACTTGTAAAATCTGACCATCAATGGGCGTATTCGAGCACTATTGTCTCGTTTACTGGGCACGTGCGCACGCGCAAGTCGATAAATCACGCGGTATCGCGGCCGCATAAATCCTTCCCCTTCCCCTCCCCCCGACACTTCCCGTTTCAAATATAAACGTTAAGTATTGTAGCAGCGGTTTAAAAAATCTTTTGTCTCGTTTCGGTTATTGCGGGAATTTTGATGTAAAATAAGTACTGTATCAATTGATAAAGGAACATAAGGTTCTGGAAATAAATCTATATATATAAAATTCTCGTGTCACAGTTTACGTTGCCATACTCCTCCGAAACGTCTTGACCGATTCCTCTGAAATTTGGTAAGCATATTGGGTAGGTCTGAGAATCGGCCAACATCTATTTTTTATCCCGATATTCCTACGGGATACGGACTTACGCGGGTGAAACCGCGGGGCGCAGCTAGTTATATATATATTAATAAGACTCCTTTGATGTTAGTACTATAATTGTACAATATTTCGTTTGTATTTAATAGTATCTTATTTTATACGCACTTAAAGATGTTGTACCTATATTCGGAACATTAACTAAACATTATAGTAATAGAAATCAATGAGCTATATTGTCAATCCCTTAGATTAGATCATACGTTATATACGTATATAAAGATATATAATAGGTTCGAATTCATATTGCAGAACACGTAGACAAAAGATCTCTCTTAAATATTGGTTCGGTGTTCCTAAGTGATAATGACAAAATACATATAATTATGTAATATTAAATAGGATCACACCCTCAAAAAAGATCGGCGTGAAATTGTAGCATGCTAGGGAACTCTAGCCCTTTGCCCTTTTCTTTATCCTTCCCAGTTATTTCCATTATTCCTATCAATTCTTTCTTTATGCCACACGTTTTAAAGCCAGGTATCCATTAGCAGAGACTAAGGGTCTTACGTTCCTGCACATTTTCGTGACTTTTTATCAGGCGACCCTTTGCCAAATATAATATAAAAAAGATCAAGTAGATACAGGTCACGTACAGTACAGAGTTTGTTTTTACAGCTAACTTAGTCGCTGGGCAAATAAATAAAGGAACGAAACGAAGATTCATTATATTTGTTCGCAAATAACCAGATATGTGAGTGTACGTGATTTATTCTGATCTGCAGCTGCACTGACACTAGCTAGGTTCACTGCATCTTGCAAATGAATTTATGACAATGTCATAGTAATAATTAATTGTGGCCGTAATATGGTCGTTCTATAGAGAGAGTTATAGAAATTCGATTGCTAGCGTGGTTGTGGGTAACCCAGAGGTGGGGTATATCTTTAACATTAATTAATGGGACAATAGCGCTTCTGTAAGCGTCTGTGACGCTGCTACACTTAACCATGCTATCGATGTTTTTTTAATAATTGATTGAGGCTCTACACTTAACCATGCTATCGATGTTTTTTAAAATAATCCTTTCTGATTTGCGCTTATACCTATATACCATTTTCTACCACCGATATAGCATTTTCTTGTACGTACCTAGCAATTGCAAAAAATGTTTTTTATTCTCATTTTAATCCCTTTTAAATTTTATTGCAATCATTCGGGGAAAACAATACGAATCAAAATTTAGTTAAACTTTAAATTTTGTTAGGTTGTATATGATGGATAAATATACAATTCAACTATATATGTTCCAGTAGAGCAATAATTATCCCTTTAAATTTAGTGATTTTCATATCGAATTGTAGGGTGCATTCCTATCAGTGAATTAATATTGCACAAATTATGCACTCGATGTATCCCGGTTATGCAGCCCGCATCCCTCTTTCTAATACACATTCAAGCTGTTGTATGTCCTATAATCAGTTGTTTAGAGTCCGTTTTTCTATTCGCTACATAGCTTTATCAAGTAGGTCACCGATTCTCTTATTAAAATTGCAAATAGTACCCCTATTGGCAGGAAATTTTCTAAAGATAAAAAAGCTAATGGTTTTTAAATTTGTTTAGGTTTTTTCAAGTAGATATCTATTAATTCATTATTATGGCCTTTTCATATAGTGATTACTATGCGATTGGTTCATCGGTAGGTTCTTTTATGCTCTAGTTATACGCATAACAGAACATACACTGAACACTGATTTCTATAGCATAGGCGATAGCTAATATAATTCAGTTTATACGTAGTGACTACAATGTGAGAACAAAAGTAGTCTAGTAACGCTCAACATATGCTCCTTATCCAGGGCTGGGAAGTCCCATGGGCTCCGTCGACTTGCGTCATATTACCGGGGTTCGAAGTGGTATATCATATAATAACTATACAAAACACGTATAGACCTCACACTTACGTCGCTAAGCGGGCTGAACACCACATCTCGTGTCACGTTATCTCATTTGCCGTCCTCTTAAAAATGCCGCCTTAACATCGCAATTGTGTCAATATTCCCACAAGTTCATGTGTGTGCTAGTGTGCGGGTAGGCGGGGCTGGGCCACGCCCACCGCACCATCTCTGTGACGTAACCCTCCCCCCCGCGAGCCGGGGATTCCGAGCGTTCTCCGCGACGACATTGCAAGGTTAGAAGTGCGATACGTGTTGACACTTTTCGTTATAGGCATTCATTGTGCGGATAACATCGCTGATGAATTCTGAACGTTTCGGTTTTGGTTGGCCGTGGAAATCAGGGGGTTCATTTTTAATGGTAAGCTTTCAAATTGGGGAGCAAATTGGGTTTTTTTTATGTTATAATTTTTTCTAAACTCTTGGTGACCAAACACTTAAATTACCTAGTAATTAACAGCATGGTCGGAAGGTTTTCCAGACTTTATAAAGCAGACAAAAATATTTCACTTGATGCTGAAACATTTAAAGTAGTGTTCCTCAAGGAAAAGTTATATAAATATCTAGCGGCAAAAGTTTGAGTTATTTTTAGATTTATCTGTAGATTATGTCCTCTTCAATCAAAAACAGAATTTTTTTTTTTTTTTTTTTAAAAAAAAAAAAAAACAGAAATATAGTGAGGAATCCGATAAGAAGAATAAAAAGTTTGTGGACGTGTGTCATGTGCAAACTCGCACTTGCCAACGTGGTAGGCTCTACGCCCCAGCAATGAGAACAAATATAGGACTTATGAAATTAGCAACACTGTTTTCATAAATAAATCATAATATTGTAGTTATAATATTCATAATCAAGGATTGTCTACAACCCCATCCACGATAAGCTTAGAAAAAGCGTATATAATAATAATCCCTAGATATAAGTGTACAGATTAGATTATATATTTAAACAAACGCAAAAGACAAATAACCGAAAGCCTTATAATATTAATAGTATTTACACATTATGTATAAAGTCATCTAACAAACTCTATGGAATGTATTTTCATATTCTTGCTTACGTGAAAGGGTATGAATATATCTAGAATGCTATCCAGCTGGAAGAAGCCAATCTTGAGTAATTGCTCTACAAGTAGCTGTTCCAAAAAGTTCGATATTCGATCTAGACTCAGTCCAATTTACGTTTTAAAAGAACCATTTTCAGTTAAACTAATTATACTAAAGCGGCAAGTTATTCTCAATCCAATAAAACTAAAACATGAAGCACTCCAATCTTAAAAGTATGCGAATTTCATGTTTTTAATTCATTAAAATCATTACATGCTGTAATCGTACGTTGACACCAATATGGCGGCGCCGAGACAAATCTGTATCTAGGCTAATGTCGCAATTTTCATGACGTGCGCGCCACTCGCAAATTGAATAAATAGTTACGACAAATGTTGGTGGTCACTCGCATCAGTCTAATCATTGTAATCGAAATAATGTGTTTTTCATCAGAAGTTCGACTTCTGTAACTAGGGTTGCTTTTTTGATTTTTTATAATTTCTGTTTGCAACTATCAAGAAATAAGCCGCCGAATGGTTAACTATAAACGAACGTTACAATTCCTGTCTCCAATGTTACTCCTTCACTGACTGTAAATGGCTCTCTCATTAGATGGGTGAATGCATTTGAAATTTACATATGTATTGTCTATGTTTCTCCTACGCAGATATTCGTACTATATGATATCCCTTTACTGATATAATGCACTTGATGTTTAAATTCTAAGATTCTAGAAAAAGTGCTTCAATATCAATTTATTTAATTTCTTATTACATATACAGTCTAGATGAATCCATAGAATCACGGTCTAAATAAATAGGAGAAAATGTGTCCACTTTATGGTTCCTATTAAGTATGACCAAAGATTATATTTTTGATGACAAAAACACATCGACATACAATATTTTTAAAAGCATGCTCAAGTTTAGAGGAAATATATTTCAAGCAAACCAAAACATGTTACAAGAAGCAATATTCCTAAGATCTAAGTTTAAGTTTCCAATTGAAAAAGGCAAGCGTTTTTATCAATACCATTTGAATTTATAAGTTAATACTCATTAGTTATAATAGCTTCTTGATACAAATATCCACTGATTGCCTCTAGATGCTTCCATGTACCACCAGCGCAGTAATCACGGTCCGATTTAGCAGAATCTATTGAGGCGCGGCTCGCTTGATTTAGATAAATGGCGACTGGACATTGGCGCGCGAGGCATTCATATCGATGCTATATGGATGCGTTGTAGGTTCGAGAATGTTCTAGTCTGTTTTAGAAATGCCTCAGAGTAGGTACTATATAATTGGTTTGTTGGAGTAAATTTTTGCGAAATCGCATGCGTTGCGTTTCGTATGAAATGTGATGCAAGTTTCACTGAAATTTCAGGTTTTTATCTTAGACTAGTGTAATTTAAAATATCAAACATGTATGATGTGAAAAAAATTGAGTTGTTTTACTATCTCTCTCTCTCTCAAATACATATTTTCTTAAATCTGATTTTTTAGACAAATCCCAAGAAAGTTAAATCAATTTTACCTTGTCACCTGAAAACTAGACCTTTACCAACCCCCACAATGTCAACTTTAGCCGCAACACTGCCACACACGGTACGTACCCACGTATATAAACGACCGCATTAGCATTGCATTATGAACGAGCTCGCTATTAACTACCTGTAGTACTGAGAAAATTGTGATACTTGTTATTTTTTCGTGAGACCTGCAACCCTACACTACATTGTAATTAGGGTTGTCAACGACAAATCTTCGAATCTCAGATACCTTGGACCCTTAATTTTAGGAAAGGACCTTACGACTCTCCAAATGTTCATGGGCGGGAGTACCACTTACAACCAGGCGACCGACCAGCTCCATTGCCGACGATGATATAATAAAAATCATCATCAGGTCAAATATGTTCCCACTACTGGGACACGGGCCTCCTATAAAGGTTCACCTTTTCCACCACGCTGGCCACGTGCGGGTTGGCAGATGTCACATGTCACATATCGTCGAAATTTTGATTGTTGGACACAGCGGTTTCCTCATGATGTTTTCTTTCGCCGTTTCTAGCAGTGGGGATGTGGATCATGTGAAAATAATAAAAAAAAAATTTTTTCTTTTCTTCCGCTCGACCGGTCTCGAACCCCAGAATTATCTACTGCCCAAGCACCACTGCTCATATATACTATAAGTGAATAATTCAGTAGGTATCTATTCTATTATGACAAATATTCATTTCATTTCATAAGATCTCCTTGAAACAAGGAAAGTTTTATCGATGTTAAATCGCAGAAAATGTATGTATTAATATGAGAATGTATGCTGGTATTTATCGTTATGACGCAGGTTTAGATATAATGACATTACAGTGACATGTGATATTCATTACACATGTATTAACTATAATTGGAATTAATTTAAATACAAATTTGTTCACATATAGATGTGTTCAATACAGTTTTCAAACGATGCTATATACTAATTTGAAATTAATAAATTACTTTTTGAATAAACTCAAACTGTAACTGAAATTCAAACATTTGATTATTCATCTAGACTTCGTTGAAACACTTTTAAATAGACAAACAGAAATATTATAATTAAGCACCGATTCAGTAAGCAATTTCTACAGAGAAGAGCCGGCTGTGTAACGATATTTTACATATAAAATAATCATACCAAAAAGTTGTCCTGAGGTTGTTAAGCGGCAATATTCCATGGGTCCATCTTGCATAAATTCATAAATAACCCTTACAAGTCATACTATATTTTTAACAGAATTAAAATTAGGCCTTCTAAACTCTTTGATACTGTCAGCAATTAATTTTTTAACGGTTTAACATCTTTCAAAAGTTTCAATATGCCCAAACATCTCCTATATTAATATCCCATATTCAAAGGATTTTCTATAAAAGAACTTTATCTATGAGAATAAAAAACTTTAATTCATAGATCCAATTGTTGTATCCGCACCTCTCCATTAAGCCACAGTGCATCAAAAGCAATCAATCGCACCAATACTACCTTATTGTCGGCGCCTTTGTAGCCGAACGAAACCAGATTCCTAACCCTCTTGTAATGGATACGGAGAGCGCGGGGCGTGGCCTGAGGGAAAGGGGGGGAGAGTAATTGGAGAGGTTTTTGCACAATCTAGAGGCGGTGCGGTTCCGCGAAAGCAATTACGGTCGCAGCCATCTTGCTGGTGACTTATGAAGCTCAATTATACGCTATTAACATAAACAACTGATTTACTGAACTGTTGGGTGCCTTGTTTTTGTTTTTCGTTTGGTATCGTAACTGTTTGGTTAATCGATTGGGTTAGTATGGGTAGTGGTGATATTTTTGTCATCTTAGTTACTGTATAGAAGAAAATGTTTGTTCTATTTGTATGTAATAATGGGTTGCAACTTGCATCCTTATTAAAGTGGCTTATCTATAATAAAGGTGGAATCTGTTTACGAAACTTGATAAATCATATGGCAGGAAAACGGTTATTACGAACCGTTGTTTCATTGGTGTTCCACTATCGTTGGTCGAAGCGTAATTTAATATAACAGCCCATAGCCCGATCTCGATAAATAAACTATCCAAAAATAATATTTCAATTCAAAATTTTCATTTCTAGAGCTCTATCAATAAAACAAATATATCTACATATTTGGCCGTATTTTATGTAAATTATTATCATACATCAATTGTGAGACCGCAGGATTATAAATTATTACAGTCAATAAAAATAGATTCGAATAATTTTTTTATTATTATGAAATCACCATGAAATGAAACCATCATCAAGATCTTGCGCCTATACTAATTGCTACTGTAAGTACACGGGCTGCTGTGAGCACTTTGGGAGTTCAGTCACTTTTGATCTAGGACTAGTCGGCACCCCCAGGATTTTTCTTTACCGTTGGGAGCTTTCAACATAATCCCAAACTCAAACGTACATTTATCCAATTAGATTTCTAATAGAAACAATTTTGAATCGTCATAGCATAGATTTAACTTTTACCAACGATTGGGAAAGAAGTTTCTATAGAGAAGAGCCGGAAAGAATTTCTGTAAAAGATATACTTGTTGAAACATTTGGCGATTGTATTCACAATTACAAATCTCGTTGGAATGTCTCAGTCTCCTCACAGTCTGGACCGCTCAGCATCTGTTTACATATTTAAATAATAAGCTAAATGTTTCAAATTCCGCGCGTCATATTGGCATGCTTCTGCAGTCCGTATTTACATATATTTCGCGAACGACCTATGGGATGTAAGAGCGATGTATTTTATTGAATATGAGAGCAACAAATAGATAAATTAAAGATAATTTATTGATACTGTAATATAATTGGCTACAGAAATATTTCATAAGACCCCGTACGAGGCAACATGAAACGAAAATTCCATTAAAATCGGTTCACCCATTTCGAAGTTGGCTGGGAATATTAAACCCGTAGGTTCGACAAGCAATAAAAAAAAAATGTTTGCGAAAAGGTACAAATCAATAGGTTTAGTTAACAAACAAGAGATAGGAGACTAAAATGTTATGTATTCCATGGTTAAGAAATTAATTTATTAATAGTGTTACGGCAAAACACGTGTAACTATGCCAGACATCTTGAAAACTCACAAACAAAACAACATCACAGAATGTGTCAAAGTATTTTGTAATTAAGAGTCTTTATTGATTATCAATACCAGAATCTTAAGACGTACACACGTAATTGATGAAATGTTCAATCATGCAGGCAAACACTAATAAAATATTGAAAAATAATAACCTTAGTTTATCCTCTCTGATTATAGTAACTCGGATATATGTTTGAGTAATTATCACTAGATTTGCTACCTTCTTTCATATGCTATTAACATATATTTTTTTAATAAACACACCCTCAAATATTTTGTATCTTGTATCTTTAAATTGTTATAAGTAATACTCAACAAATCCGATAAATTCAAATACCAAATAAATTCCAGCATCCTAACTCAATACTTAACATAAAAACCCTCTCGAAAAGCATCAAACACGTCTCCAAGCCCGCACCCATCTATATCAATAAGAAGATCTCAACAAAACGTGTCATTAACTTGAACGCGGCCTTTTTATTAATTAGAAGTATTCGGTAGCGATCGGACAAACAGACAGGTGGCCCATTGAATTTAATTAGCATCCGACGATTAGAGTACACGGAGATAAGACAGCGCGGCTTGCACCTTACTGCGACGAGATAAAGACCAGATTGTACACATCAAAGGGTGTCGAAAGAACCCTAAACCCGATAAGAGGGTTTAGTTATAGCGACCGGCTCGCAGACAAATCGTCACTCGGTCTATCGCTCCCGACATCACGTTATTACCGAAAATCTTATCAAAAATATCGCCCAAAAATGTTAATAGACTGAGAAAGAATGTTATTATAACAACAGCGTTAATTTTAATTGTTAACCGTGGACAATTTCAGCGCGCCGGCGAGATGCAATCAACGTTCCTGAGAGCACTAATTGCGTAAACAAATGTAAGTGTAGCTGGCTGGGCAATAAATTAGGGTAATTAATTAGTTCGCTTGAAAAATTAGAATAAATCACGCGACGCCCCCCTCCACTTCCGCGGTTACCAAGCCATGCCAAGGAATGTTTGTTGTTCTGCACAGTACGAGCTATGAAAGTTTCCGCCGTAGGGTTTACGGCCCGCTTATCATGTAAGAAACAATTGTTGAACGTGTAGCTAGATAATAAAACGGTGTTCGAGTTTTGTAACCGCATGTTCAAGGGAATTTATAAATGTAGCTTCAATATGGTAACTTGTTCGTAATATGCTATTCTAAAATCACTTATTTTGTTATCTATATATTTCAAACTGAATTTTCTTATCGATTTTGTCAACGAAATCATGTAGAGGAAAGTACTCTCCATTATTAGATGTAAGTTGGACGGCATAGTTTCAATGATGTTTCAGTTTTATTTCTCTAGTGGATCGTGAACGAATCATTTTTTGTCTGGTGATTTTTTGCAAGTGACAAACTAACGATTATAATAATAGACCAAAGTTCTACAATATCTTCTTTTTGTTTGCTTCATTCGGATCACGAGGAACGAATCCTATTAATATTATAAATGCGAAAGTTTGTATGGATGTATGGATGTTTGTTACTCTTTCACGTAAAAACTACTGCACCATTTGCCATGAAATTTGGTACGTAGACAACTGGATAACTGGAATAACATATAGGCAACTTTTTATCCCGATATTCTTACGGGATACGGACTTACGCGGGTGAAACCGCGGGGCGCAGCTAGTATTTAATAAATCTACTATACCACAAAATGCCATAGTATTTCTAACTATCGAATATAATATTTGTATGTGTTATTTCATCAATTAACAGTTAGACTGTTAATTGATTCAAAGAAGTGTTATTTTATTAGTGAATTTCTATTTAAAATATCTTCACGTGTTTTACAGTTGATCTTCTGGTTCAAAATCGACGCGAGCAACGAAACTCGGTAAAGATATCACCAACTGGTATAATCTCCTGTTTACATACATTCACGTAAATACCGATGAGACCAGAAGCTTGCGTTTAAACGTCGTTGAAGAAATAGTTTCGGCCACAGTAATAACGTGGCTTCTGTTAGCTAACATTAGATAGATGCTATCTATGACATGGCAGCTATAAATTAAGACAAGTATGTGGCTTTTAAATTAGATTACAAGCTCCGTGGAGCGCTTTATTTGTTTTATTAATAGAATCGATAAATCGATTGTGACATGAAAAAGTTTTGAATATATATTATTACCGAAATATGCGGCCGGGGTCAACGGTTCGACATTCTTTACGTGTTTGTCAGAATTGATGTCTCGAATATTTGCTTTTTATATAAAAACTTTGACATCTCTGTTCTTCGTTTTTGTGGCAGAATTTAGATATGTGGTGGCAGGTGAAGGTTATCTATACTAGAAGCAAATATCATTAAAAGCATTTAAAATCATTTGTGTCATCAATCAAAATTAAAAAACATTCAAATAGAAATTAAAACTTTTTAACGGATTTTAAACGCGATTTATTCATTATATTATTAACCCGACGTTTCGAACACTTTACAGCGAGCGTGGTCACGGGGAGACTGGTCGTTCAACTGTGTGTGGCTTCATTCGACTTCTGTGATGCCGTGTCTGCAGCTTGTTTTCACGTAGTACTCGCTCGACATGCTGCAGTTCCCCGCTGAGGTGGGCAGCATCACAGAGGTGGCAGGCTCTCTGAAACAATGATTTACCGACAGAAGCGAGTTGACAGGGGTGGTGGTGGGATTCACCATTGAGGTACCTATCAGTATGTGTGGTTTTCCTATACACTGTGTGATTAAACATCCAAATTTCAATAGAGAAGATGGTTTACATCTTTCCAACACCTGGGATCCTGTTATCAAGAATTTAAAACCCCATGTCAGACATACCAAAAGAACAGACGACACTATCAGCCAATACTGCCAACATCCAGAAAAATACTCCACATACTAACTGCGGAGAAATAGGTGGAGGTAGTTAACAAACAACAATTTTTGTATGACCTTCAAGACATATAACATCTCAGTCTCCGCGTGACCACGCTCGCTGTAAAGTGTTCGAAACGTCGGGTTAATAATATAATGAATAAATCGCGTTTAAAATCCGTTAAAAAGTTTTTAATTTCTAAATGTATAATACTCGCGAAAAATCAAACACAAGAAAATACTAACATTCAATAATTAATTGATATATTTTTTGAGTGGGGAATATTGCATAGATACCCACGGCCACCGGGGAGGCAGCCGTGGGTTGTGTCGGATTCCTACCCACTAAAACCCTATTGTATTCCGTCGAACCGCTTTAGTGAAGAGGCCACGGGAGCTGGGAGCTGGTAAGGTAAGGTTCTCGATCAAGAATAACAACAACACTTCTTTTTTTAATATTAAAATTGTGAAGGTAAAATGCACTTTCTCGTGTTTCATATAAAACATATATATTTCAATATATAGATAGCATCACTTAGAATATATACAAAACAATTACGGTTGCCTAGTAGAGATGACTTTTAGCCATAAGTCCGCCATTTGTGTACTAGTTTTAAGTTACTGCTTTTAATTTTATATCTGTTTAATATTTTTGTAAATGCGCTATGAAGAATAAATAAATAAATAAACAATACAAACAATCGTAAGCTTATAGTCATATAACATACACTATAGAGGCATATATTTTATTTGCATTCCAGTAAATAGTGTTGATATTTATGAGTTTGGTAATATTCTGTAATGGCTAGCCCGAAGCCGAGCGGCTCTTGTCTTATCGTTCATCGATGACTTTAAATCAATAAAGGGTTTTTGTTTTTTGACCTCTACTAGATTCAGGGGTCTAGTTTGTCTATTGGTTAGTTGTGTTTTGTTATTTTTTATTGTGTTGATTTATTGATATGAGCGTGAGTATTTATTTATTGATTTCACTAAACCTTAACGTCTATGTCGGTGTGATACTAAGACCAAATCTATTCAATCAAAAATTGCACAGCAAGAAACCTAGAATATATTCGAGACGACTCGATTAGTTTTACCTAGTTTAACTGAGAGCCAGAAAGGATAAGTCTTGATTTGAATTTCATACTTCGTTCCAATTACGATACTTCATACGTACTTAGAATGGATCACAACCCATGGATACAAAATTAAAATCAATTGTGATAAAGAAATATTGTACAGAAAAATCAATTGTCATGAATGATTAAGATCCATTATATTAATAAGTACCTACTTATTACTAGTTTTTAGGAATAGGGACGTGGTATAGCTGGTGGGAGTTTATTTATAGCAAGGAGGGGGTCTGACGATCATATTGAAACTGGTCGTAGTTTTTGTCTTTATATTAAAATTAAAGCGAACAAAAGTGGAGCTAGTGATTTGAGCTTTTTATATTATAAATCTCAACCCCTACAATAATCCTATTCAAGAATCTGTATCTGCCAAGTTCGAAACAGTACAGCTCCCATCATCCGCTCCCATCGGTTCATTTAAATTAATTAGCCACTGATCTCGCCGGTGGAATGTCATCGAGATACAATCTGGGTCTATTAATCAATTATTATTCGTCGTAATTTTCCTACGGGGCGCCACCTACCGGCCATAAATCGTAGACAATGCGATGTGATCCTTGATATAGACGTTTAGGGTGCACCCGCGGTGACTGCAACTGTCTCGGTGCGCGGCGGGGGGCGGGGATGGTTTGTCGCAGCTTTGTTTGATATATTGGTATGTAATTGGACGAGAACTCTTGTGCATCATCCACTGCTTGAAACAGTGAAGGAAAACATCGTGAGAAAATCGACATGTCAAAGAATCAAAAGTTCGGCGATATGTGACATCTGCCAACCTGCAGTTGGCCAGCGTGATAGATTGTGGCTTGAACCCTCTCATGATGCTCGTGTCCCTGCACACAGTATATATTTATAACATCTTACACGTAGATAATAACATCGACTTACATACAAAAGTAGGTGATAGTCATAGTTATGACACGAGGAACAGAAATGACATTGAAATGTCTATTTTCCGGCTTATTAAAGTAAAAAATTCATTTATGGGAGAAGATATACGCTTGTACAATAGAATTCCTCATAGTATTAAATCGTATAGTAGTGCTAAATTCAAAAACTATCTTAAATGTATTAGTTCAGAGAGCCTACTATAGCATTAATGAATATATGGAAGATGACAATCCATGGAATGTTGTCGCTTAAGAACCACAGGACAGTTCTTGGGCATCATTGTTATGTATATGTTACATATTATGTAGAATTAAAATGTAAAATTTAGGTATATTATTTTAAAAAATCAACTACAGAGTTTCTTGCCGGCTCTTCTCTGTAGAAACAGCCTTCCGAACCGGTGGTAAATGTTATAACTGTGTAATATGACGTTTCAAAAGTGCTTCTATAAGAAGTCTAGTTGAATGAATAAATGTTTGAGTTTGAGTTTGTAGTAGGAATATCTATGTGAGCTGATGATGATAATGATGATCATGTAGTGAAAAACCATTAGCTGATGTCGTCCTACATTTGTGGGTTTGTGTATTTGTGCTTATATGAGTGTCTACCATGAGACGTAGGACTACTGGATCTCACATTTAATGTGTAGTTGAAATTTCAATATTTTTCATTGGTGTTTGCTTCACAAGTTTTTTCGAGAATATTAAACTACCTTCGCCTAAAGAATAATACCTTCCTTCTTCCACAATGTATCAAAATACACACAAATTAAATTACCATATAGTATATTAAAGCTGTAGTCTGTAAAAACAGCAGTAGTATCAAATTAATTTTAATTAATACCACTTTAAGGAAATAAATTTGTAAATTTTCCCAGACTGCGCTAAAGAATTTTCCATATTTTTTGCATAAGCTCGCTATTTTAGAACAAAAAATTATAAACATTGCCAACTTTACTCTACATGCCACGCGTTTGCGTCTTATAAGGATACAACGAAAACGTATGGAATATTATATGACTAAGCGAGCATAAGATTTGACTAAATTGGAATGATTTGAAAGTATTTAATGATTATTAATTAATGTACGTTTCGATTCCCACGTAAATCGGTAGCTAGGTATGCTACCGTGAGATATCGAATGCTTATAGTTTAGAATGTAGGCTATATTAATATGCTTGTGCTCATTTTAATAAACACATATTGCAAATGCATGAATTACTTTTTCAATCATTACTCCTATTCGGCTACACAGCCTCGGATGGCTGGCTTAAGAACTAAGGGTAAAATTCGAGATGTGAAAAAGACATATAGGTTTTCTAGGATTTACGTAATCTTACAGATGAGGGACTTTGGGAAGGCTTATGTCCAACAGAGGACGTCCTAAAGGGTGGATTAGGGAAAAACACTTGTATCGTGAGCCATGACTCTGTTAATGTCGCGGAGATAAGCAGAGGTGGTAGCGATAAATATCATATTTTCAACTGTTTTTTTTTGGCTTTATACTGATCTTTTTACCGGGTAAACCAATTTTGATAATAATCTTTTCTTTTATTTCATTTCTCTCATTAAAGATCTAACCACACTATTCCAGGCTATGAATAACCCTCTCAGTCTAGTTCATATATTAAACTATCTTCACGAAACGTGGCGATTTAAAACAAAGGAACATTAATAGTCTGTGGGATTAACAGAATATATCGGTATTGGAATCAACGTGGAATCCCTAAATAGTCGCCGGCGGTTTGGGAAACACACGTTTATTAGTAGGGCTGTCCAAAATTTTATAAGGAAAATATCTATTTATAATTAAAAAATTAAACATATTGATTATAAAAGTAATGTTATTGTTCAGCCTTTTTGTTGTTAGGCCATAAATATTTTAGGATTGAGTCTAAAGCTAAGCTCAGTCATATAAAGTAAGAAACATGTACGAAAGGCGCGGATTTTCAGCTGGCCACTTGACTAGGATTCGAAAGCGGTAAATTTACCATTTTACGATACGCGTTTTTCTCTTGAACTAGGTAAAATAAGTGTAGCTTATATTAATTGAACGTACTTATTTATAAATATTAGTTAATATGACAATAAGTAAACAAGCAACACTACCTTTATAGATTACGAGATTAGTTGTAAAATTCTTTGTGGAAATCGAGCCCACATCCCCTGGAGTAACAAGAATCGTTACCACTGCAGCAATAGATACCTATTTATTATATAATATATTTTTTCTGAAACAAAAAACTTCAATAACATTTTCTATAATAATAAGCTAGCACAGCTGTTAGATATTTTCAATTATTTTTATAACATTAATATGTTAGTTTTTTCTCTGAATGTCCAAGGTTTTTATCGCATTCCGCATAATAATTCATTATTCTAACGCTCAACTGTGAAAACATACCAGGGGTTAGGTAAAAAACAACGGTATGATATCTAAACTAATTAATTAATATCATGGAACAACCCTAGTGGAACCGATGTTTGGAAGCCGGCAAAAAATGTCCACCGACTGAAATAAAATTAGAAGTATTTGATATCCCAGATATGGGGAAGTACCAGCGGGCGACGCATCTGCCCTAACAATTTATAATAAACATGTCATTAGCAACTGCTTTTATTTTTTACTTGTAATGAAGACTTCTGAGTCAGGTGAAAACCGAATGGCTGAAAATCGGCGCTGTTTGTCGGTATAATTGAGTTTTCGACAGTTCTAACGAAGGCCTCTCGCCTTTATTATTTGAAGAATACATCAGTTTTTTATAGTTATGTAATGTGTGCGACTCACCATAGTTTTGACTTTTAAAATGCTTGGATCATTTAGTTGTAGAGTTGTGAATTTTGAACGATTTTCTACATTGCTAAGTTAAGGTTTGTTAAAAGATCAGTGTTATATCTCATAGTAGGTAAAACATATTGTGATTTCACCGATATCTCATAAAAATGAAACATAAAAAATGTAATTCTTAAAAATGGTCATAAGGTATAATTTATATTCATTCGAAGGTATAATTGACCTATGTTTAAATAAAATGACAAGCAAGTTTACGTTCTTTATGTATTTTCAACTACGCCTTGTATTCGTGTTTATAAGCGAAGATTCACCGCTAATGCCTCTTTTAAAATCATCCAATTACAATTAATGCAATACTCATAAACTTTTAATTTTTTACTGCTTTAATCTCGATTCTTATGATTATGAAAATCGAATAACCGTAACTTGCGTGATATACTCAATTATATATAAAGAATAAAACGAGTCTTGCATAGTTATTGATTAAAGGAAAAAACTAATATCACTTCAAACAACCAATTAGATTAGAATTGGTAGCGTGGTATGCGCAGGAGCATATAGGAGCGAGCCGACAAAGCACCCGCCATATTTTTTGTACGCCGTCATTTTCGCGGGCTTTTTGATCGTTTGGTATAAGCCGATATCATCCTTCCCCTGCCTATTGCCTTGTAACATTTTATTGCTTGCAGAAATAAGTACATTTGTAATACACTTTTTTATATAAGTGTAGTTCAATGAATAAAATATAAATGATAGTTAATTATCGTATATTAAAGTTTCCATCGAATGTTAACATTGTTATGTAAGAGGAAGACTTTAATAGTTTATTGCTATAAGTAACGCTGTGTTTCAAATGCTTTGTGGAACTTATTTGAAAAGGAATGGAGTATAATAAATGATTACAAGATGTTTCTTGTGGTTCTACAATGTGCGTTAATTGTTAGTTAAAAAATTGTTACAATAACATAGGTAAACGAGAATATATATATCTAGCTTTCCGCCCAGGGCTTAGCTCGCGTAGTCAATGGAAAGTAGCCTATGTCACCCTCCAGCCTCCCAACTATCTCCAACACATTCATGTCATATATTCGCTCCCTTGACACGTGAAAGAAAGAAAACAACCCACAAACACACTGTCGTATTTATAATAAACTTGCTTTTGCCCGCGGCTTCGCACGCGTTAAATTCAGAGAAGTTTAATAGATGTTATTATACATATAAACCTTTCTCTTAAATCGCTCTACCTATTTAATAGAAAACCTTATCAAAATCCGTTGCGTAGTTAAAGATCTAAGTATACATACATACAGACGCGGGAAGCGACTTTGCTTTACAGGTACTATGTAGAAAAGTACATATTGTAAGGAAGAAAAGAACATGTAAATTAAGTACTGATCTATGTCTACATCGATTAATGTAAATTGGTTAATATTAATCTTAAATCTCAGGTTAATATTGTCATATTCTATTATTTGGTTTCCGATCGATTCCTGCCACATATTTGAATATCTATCCATAAAAATACATATGAGCATTGTATAGTACACACAGTAAGTTGACCGCTAATGGGATTGTTACATACAAATGACACGTCCGTCCAAAGCACATTTCTCAGGCCGCCAAATAAACAGCGGCTTTATCGGGAACAAATTTGCGGTAAACCTTTACACGCGACACCGCTTTTAATTAAATTTATCGCGTTTATCTCTTGTGGGAAACGAATGCAAAAACTCGGCGAATATTTCGGAATCTTCGGGTCTGTGAGAACTGTCCGTGGACCGCAAAAAGGTGAAGCAAACTGTACATAATAGATATCGCTCAAATATCTGTTAGCAGATTTGTTCTTGCAATATTATTGATTGGTAGCTACCGGGTCTCAGGATGGAGGTCTAAATAATATTTTCGGTGATGTTACACAACCAGTTAATACAGCTTTATGTATAACTTTCTATGTAGCATTGTTAAGGAAAAATGTTGGTTTTTAGTTGGTAGTAGTTGTCGGTTCATTTGCAGTAAATGTGGATATAGGTATACTCAAGATCTAGATAAATATTTAAGTTATCCAAATCAGCTTTTCGAGTATTTTAGAAGTTCATAATTTAAGTATGAAAAATCTACTTAGGCCTTTTGAATAGGGCAGGATATTAAACGTGCCAATGTTAATTGTATTAATTTGTTTTAACACTACGTACCTCTAAAAATTCACTTTAATTAACTAGGTGGCATTTACTATTATGAAGAAGTGAAAGTAGTGAATTTATTGAACAAAAGAAGAATATAAACATTTCAACGGCATCATCATTAAGGAGGTGATATAACATTATAGCCGACATTTCTATGTATGAAAAAATAGAATAGTGCTCTCAAGACTCAACGCAGTTTGAATTTATCTTATTTATAATGGAGGTTAAATGACAGTTCTGTAATTAATTTATGCGTAATAAATACGTTTTTATAAACGTTTTTAGTTGAAGAATAAGGGAAAGGAAAGGTTTTTTGCATTCAGTTGAATTATCGCTAGATTGCCATATCTTGATGTTCGCTGTTTATATATATCTCCTTGCTCTAGCTAACTGGACATGACAGTCCATTGGCAAATAATTACATCGAGTACATTTATAACTCGACACGGAATTTCATTGTGTCGGTTTGTTAACTTGTATCGATGTCATACAGGGGTTATTAATTCAATGCATGTACTGATAGGTAAAATCTATCGGAATTACAGTACGTTAATGATTATTATAGTTATATAATATACAAAGCATTATCTACTATATTTCAGTGCTCCAGTCGTAGGTAAAGTTGGTGTAGGATATAGAATAGAAAATGACCTTTAATATTGTTTTAATCCCAACAAAGCCTTCCCAATATTGAACACTATCGAGATGTATGCCGCTTTTTGACTGTAGTAAAAAACAATACAAATCGTCAAACAAGATCAACGCAATTGGCAATGACGTAGCAGGTCCGGTAATTTTTTACGAGTGACAAATGATGGGACGTCACGCGCGCGAGACGGGACGGGACGGAGGCGACCCGACAAGATTGATGTCGTTACACGCTATCGGTCGGATCGGATCGGTCCGGCTTCGTTCCGTCGCCGCGGGGCGTCCGGCGCGGCGAGTTGCGGTTAGGTTGTCACCACCTTCCTTGTAACTGTTGTTGGTTTAATGAACATCGTTATGAGAGACTTGCATTCTTTATATGATATCGAGTTCTTTAAATTCGTATGTTGTTTTTAATATTTTTTATTCCATAAGCGGTCAAAACCGCCCATGAACATTCGCTGGGATAGTGCCTCTGCGAATGCGCTGACCGCATTGAGGGGTAAAGGGTTAAGAAAAGGATTGACGACTGGAAAGAAGGAATGGAATGTAAAGGTTGGGGAAAAGGAAACGGGCTCCCTCACCCACCGTACGAAACAATACTGTGTTTTCAGTGGGGGTGTTGTACTGGCCCAACTCCGAAGCGTGCTTGACTCCCACATACAAAGGTTTAAGCTCCTCAGAGGCGGAATAATAATAAAAATGGTTGCGGGTTAACGCAATACGAGAAAAGGCGAGTTTACTGTACCTACATACTTCATATATTTGAGATCGATCTATTGAGTTCCTATCATAAATAACCACATAGAAATAAGATATTCCTTTTATGATCGATTTGCAAAAACCCTCGACCTGCATGAAATTTAAGCAATAAACCCACTTACGAATGAATTACCAATGAAATCAACTTACCCGACTGATCAAAACAGTCGCTATCAATTAGCTCTAGCCTCTAACAATTGACACGTGTCCCTCGTCTTTCATAAGGGATACCATTTAAAATTAAATTAACCTTATGCGTTTGGTGCTTAATATTAGTATTCCCTTTATTACGCTTTTGGAATAGGTAGGAGTCTTCGGATGCTCACAGAGAAGCAATTAGATATAGCTATGCTATAAAATATACATAAACATTTTAATATATAAAAACATGTATATCATACCCACTTATTCTAAAGCAATATTTAGAATCATTATATGAGGTTTGAAGTCAATGATAATTTTCATCTTAGCCTCAGTACAAAATATAGTATAAATTGCCTTATGAATAATTACAGTTACTCCTATATACAAGAAACTTAGTTTTTTTGTATAAGGAACAAATTTGGTGTACCTGGCGATCAAGCAAGCATAATTTTATAATCGAACCTCTACCCAATCTTATAAATATGTGAACGTATCACAATTCGATGAAATTTCTATTAACCGTTAACTTATCTAGAAATGTTGTAATATATTATTCTCTAAATATGGACTCCAATTACTACTTATATCCGTCCTTTGTGAAATATTTCAGAGTTTTTCTTTTAAATTTCCAAGTATTCGTAACTCATTAGGCCCCCGTTGATAATAGTGTTAATGTTTTTATGCAATTTCTCTAGAAACTTCGCAAAAACGAATAGTTGATATTTATATAAATTGAAAAATCGTTTATCCACACACAACTGACTATTTCATTAAAATATTTTAGCCCGCACGAATTGGATATAAAAAAGAAGTTTTTCCCCTCTGTTAGTACAGTGGCAGCTTTTTGTGAGAAACCTGCAAAGAAAACAGGGTTTTTTTTTCTTTTTTGAGATGCCTTTGCTATTCATTTATTGCGATTATAATACCGAGACAATGCGTCAGAGCAACTTCCGCTTGCACCCTCGCACGCACATGCTTAAGACCACATATTTCGCACCGTTTTCAACTTATTTTTACAGAAAAACATCCTTATATGTTTTATATAAATCAAGCATAGGTACCAAAACCATGAAGAATGTTTCAAGTATAATTTATAGCTGTGGTAAATTTGATTATCACAGAAGCTGAATTATGCACCGAAATTATTGTAATTTAAAACGGCCAAGTGTGAAGCGCTCTCTTACGCATAATAAGATTGATTCTCGCTCGCTTATACGCATCGGGCAATTACATGACTTTGGTATTGCCATTTTACGGGTACCCATATAAAATTAAAGTCAATTGCTATTCGATGTACATCTTTTGTATCATCTTGCAGTAGAAACGTGATATTCACCTAAAACAATATTATAGATTATAAATCTCTATGGTAAGCATACATACAAACAGTTCCACAGTACCGTTGTTAGAACGACCAAAAGCGGCTGCTTTTAGGAGTTCCAGCCTGGTTGTCAACCCCACGGGGGAGGGCGGGGTTGTTTGCACATCTATTAACATCGATTACGGTAAGCTCGGCTAAGCCTCTCGACCTTATAACTTAGTTGGGCTATGAGATCATGCAACTTTTGATATGCAATATTTTATTTATTACATTTTTATATAAGAGTTTTTCAAGATTTGAATCACAATTTTTTACACATAATACTAAATTCAAAAGAGATAAATCGCTATATTTTAAGAAAATTGTTTTGTTTAAATTATTTAAGATATCTCATCACTATTTTAATAAATATTTAAACTGCCTTGCCTAATTGTCAGAACTAGTCCAAATTTAAATGAAGACTATATACTAGGCTTTCAATTAAAAAAAGAATCATCAGAATTGATTCACACAATCAAAATAACTGCGGTAGCAAAGCCAAATAAATATGCAGTCGAATTCCTCCCAAGACCTCCTCTTTTTTCGAAGTCGGTTGAAATGACTAGATACAATATCAGTAGCTTTAACGGTGGTAGCGTACCGTTAAAGCTACTGATATTGTAATTATCTACAATGTTCGTAATAACACTTATCACAAGATATATTTATCTTACTATTTTAAAAAAGCGTATTATAGGTGCCAACAAACAAAAAAAAATACTTATTTTTTAAGTATATAAAAGACAATTTAAATAAATACGGTCCACAGCATCCTCTATAACTAGTGAATCAATCAGAATACATTTCTCGCTCCATTCATAGCCCTTGTCCCAACAACCCTTGCCTCCCCGCATTACGTGTAATCAAACGGAGGGTGAGTTTGACGATGAAAATATCCCAACAATCTTCCGAGAGTCTCCCCGGTAGACAATTTGTACAGAATTATTTGAAATTAAGCTGTAATCATGTTACAAAAGCGGGGTGTGACGCCGTGCAAAGTTTTGACATGACTAATATTATGGCAAGAGCTGGTGAAATAATGGAAAGAGATGCTCAGTATTGTAGACTGTAGCCAAACAATTAATCTTACAACTTAAGTCTTAGTCTACTGCGTATTTGCCTGTGATATAGAGGTGAAGACTATTTTTATCAAAGCGCAAATCTCAGAAAGGTCTCGATCGAATTGAAAGATTATTGAGAGATATGAAAATAGTCCATTTCTTGAAGAAGCCGACGTGAGTGAAACCACGGTGCATAGCTAGTATACTAAATATAACCAGCTTTAATTGGCATATTTCATGATAATTTGAAGATATAGAATTCAAAAACAAAGTAATTTGGATTTAAATTTTATGCAAGATTCACAAAGCAGTGATACCCATTCAGATTATCCGTGACAATGTAAATAATTCGATCATTATATAGAAAAGAGAAGCAAGCAGTTGATAAAGCGCCGAGGGGCGACAAGTGGAGCTTTTGATTACATCAATCGCGCCATTTCACGCGTCAGTAAGCGCCATCTTACGCGCTTTACGCGTTGTGTTGTCAACATCTCGGCGTAAAGAAGACGAATTATCTAAATTGATGGCTTGGTGACGAGGGGAGGATGACATATAATACATTTTCGTTTCTCTGAATTAAATAGCGCATCGGTAATTTATATAAGTTAAAAAATTTTAGGTAGCAACCGGAGAATAGAATGTCAATTTATTTTTACAAATCACTTTATAGTTTCGTGTTATTTTATAGGCCTATACATGCCAACAAAATTATAAAACAACATTATTTAAAACACGATTTTTATACTCGTTATAGTGAAACTTATTGAGGAATAACTTTTTGTTTATAAAGTGCTATTAGTATTTATTATATTTGATATTTATAACTTTATTTATTGTGACTATCTTTTGTGTTTTACAGACAATTGTTCATTTGGCCCCATCACATCTGAAGTGCTACCCTCCAGGAGCGTCGGTGACTTGAGCTGAGCTTGATGTGAGTCTTTTTTGAAGAAAATAATTATTTTCACGTAAGATTCTTTATTTCATAAATTTGCAATGTACTTACAGTATAAACACAGACGTACAATTAACAATATTATATTATCACAAATTACAAAAGCTCCAGGTACTTTGAGTATAACTACTAAGACACATTATCTACTACCTACAATTGCCTACATATGTATACTTGCTTACCGCCCGCGGTATATAATATAATTAATTATGAGCAGTTTTATTGGCACGCGTTAAATTCGGAGTGGTTTAATAGATGTAATTATACATATAAAACTTCTTCAATCACACTCTATGTATAAAAAAAACCATCAAAATCCGTTGCGTAGTTTTTAAAATCTAATCATATGTACATACACACGCGTGATATACAAACACGTTGCTATATATAATTCAACAAGTAGATACATGTTCCTAAAACAGTACATAGCGTGCATGATGTAAGGTATCACAGGTCCCCTGTGCCCCCGCCCCCCGCCCCTCGCCCCCAGCCCCCCACGCCGCAGTCAAGTCTTGTGGAAGATGAACACATCTTCCTCGCGATTTGACAAATAGTCCGTAGTCCGTACTGCTTTCTGGTTTACTCCACTTTGTACTGACCGCTTTTATTCAATTAAAAATGTTATAGCACCTTAATTTTAAGTAGATATAACGGTATTTATACTCACAATTCCAAGTTAATTATTTACTTCTCTATTAATTTAATAAACCATTTATATATTAAATATTATTAACAAGTTTCAAGCAGTTTTTGTTTCTTTAATCGGACCTGTACACATTTAATTGTATTAGATTAGTTATTACTGCTCTGGTGCAGTTTTTGTACGAATCGAGACAAAACAAAACAATTTGCAGACAATATATACCTACTTATTGTCTTTTATATATATATGTAGATAAATCTTATATATAAAATTCTCGTGTCACAATGTTAGTCTCTATACTCCTCCGAAACGGCTTGACCGATTCCTCTGAAATTTGGTAAACATATTGGGTAGGTCTGAGAATCGGCTAACATCTATTTTTCATACCACTAAACGATAAGAGTAAGGAAGAACAGCGTTTGCCGGGTCAGGAAGAGTTATCTATATAACAAAGACCCAAACAGATAGCACACAAGGCACGCGGCACGGGACAATATTAATTCGGTTTTATGACATGCGAAATTGCTCTCAATAAATTGTTGAGAGGGCACACACGTGCGGCGATATTAAACTTTTCATTACTTGGACTCGAACCCTGACCCCACTTGCAGCGAGGGCACAGCCACCTGCAGACCAACTTGCAGCATATTTTATCTGTACTAAATTGATTATGCTTGTATAATTAATTATGAGCAGTTTTATTAGTTTCGGATTCGCTGGGGTGAAATCACTGGACAATGAATAAAATTATTTGCTACTCGAGTTGGGATAGTAGTGTTTTTCTATGTTTTTTTGTTGTTTTTAAGACAAGATTTAAATATATAAATAAACTATACGACTGACTCATTCTAGAACTGCACTTATATTAAGGATAAAAAGTAAACACTGCGTCACTAAGTGACATCGTTCATTTCATTGGAGTAAAAATTGCTAAATCAATATATATAAAACAAGCAATAGCAGTGGACAAACATAAATACACACGAGCCCTGTGGCCTGCAACAAATAAAACTATTTGAAAACAATGCAACTAGAGATTACTTCAAACCTTTGTTTGATTACATCATAAATTACGAACAATTCTCATTCAATATGACATTTTCAGTGTCTGAATTGATCGTCATAATCCATAAATTATTATCCATAATGACTATCTCTTTACAACGGACACGTTCCAATATTAACCGAATTAGGGCCCAGCCCCGGGCCCCCAGCGTGAGGGTAATTCTCTACACAACATTATTTGATTTTTAATTTCACCAATGCGACCGGAATGCGCTTATAAACTCACTTCACTGGGTCTCATCCCCTTTCGTTTTTTATAAATACTCGACTACGTTTTGTTGTTCAGCTGTTTACGAGTGGCAGTGAAGTGTTTTAATATAAAATGACTTAAAATGAATTCCTTTGTAGATTATAGTCATTTAAAAAGAAATACGAATACTTATAATCGGTATCGGGAAATAAAAATACCAACTTGCAGTGCAACTAACTCATCTTTGAAACGGCGAAAATTTCGCTAAAGATGTTGAATTGTCGCTGTGATTTCTTCAAGTGCTCTGTGTTATTGTTAAGTCTAAATATTATATAAATTTAAATTGTTGAAATGACTTTTCACACTATAATCTATCTGCACACGAAACTTTCTCCTAAGTGTTTCGTAAAGCGTATTTCCCTGCAAAACTGAGTTTTACGTGGGAGTCATTAGTAAATAGTTATTATGCGTAATTAATACACGTTTTAAAATCTTGCTCTCTGTAAACTTCCTTGCAACGTAAATTATATACAATACTAGACACCATTAATAATCGTAATAAAATGAAATAAAAATAAAAATAAAAATAGATCAACTCAAACAAGCAAAATCAATATTGAAATAAACAATTGCGTTGCAAAAACGATTAAACATCCCTAAGTGTCCATATCAATTGTTCCCGTCTCCGCATGCCTGTCGACAACCCTCGATACGCTCTCCATATTAGTTTTTTCGCGGCGACAACCCTCGCGCCGCATATTTCCTTTGATGACACGTAGGGGTGCCGCCAATATGTTTTCGCCCTTTGTCACTCGCGAATTTGAATTCTTTACTTACGGCTAGCAACGATATATTTGTTTTCAAGAGATTGATATTTGTTTACAAATTTATTGTGGTTTATGTGCGATAAATTACCTAGAATGCAATTTTTTTCTTTATTGCTCGATTTATTTTTAAATTATTATCTGTTAGGTAAGTGTTTAGGCTGTTCACGAGATTTTTATTTATTATTATTTAATAAGAATTGTAGTTGGATAGAATATAAAATGTCAATCTTAATTCCTACCCCCTGTATTGTATTATGACATTAATATTTGAGTTTTTTTTAATGTTCATCTTTGTAAGTGTGACTGGTTATTTTCGCAATATCTATGTAGCTATTGCTTGTTAATTGTTACTTTTATATTCTTATTTAAAGGAGCTTTATTCTTGTCAATTTTTATACTCAAAGCTTCAATCAATAAGTAAAATTAGCAGATAATTATTCAATATTATTTCAGTAAACATTAAAGATTTAAATAAAGATCACACACAATCAACGAATCAATAGTCTCAGCTGGCTCTGGCATATGTTTCGATGACATTCATTCTTCTGTTTTTAATGCGTAATGCAGCTTTTAGCTCAGGACTAGTTGAGCTAAAAGCTGCATTACGCCCTTACGAACACGTGTATAAGTGTTTAAAAAATTCGCAAAATTTGACCCATATCTCAAACTCAAACTAAAATATTTATTTATTCAATTACACTTCTATAGAAGCACATGTGATAATTATAATGTATAGGGTATAAGTGAATATATTTTAGTGTAGTATAATAAGTTGTGTCTTCTTGTATTTGGTCTCTTTCCTACTTCGTCCTCAATGGAACTTCTTTTCACCCATTCATTATCTACAATAATTATCAAAACTACTAATTATCGCTATGATTTAAATAATGAGTTTCTTAGTAATTAACAAATTGTAATATCTCCATACCTAATCGTAATGTGCTGCTTCTGTTAATTAACCAATTTAAATTTGGAACAAGCTTACGAACTGTCAAATATAAACCGATGTTAACAATAGCGGGTGGATTTAGCTGAAGTGTGACGTCACTTGAAATATGGCGATCAGCTACAATGGGCTTGGCAAGGTGCCACGCCTCGATACACGAAAACATGACACTCGCCACTTATATTATATTAATTACAACCATTTAATTGCTTTTGGCGCGAACGTGATGGATGCAAGGGTTTTGAAATAGGCGCGAAATATACAATTGACAGCGATTTTGTAATGTTAGCTTATATGTATTCGCAAATTATATTTGCTTAAAATATAAACCAATTTATGATTATAAAATGGTTTCGTAAATTTTTAATATTCCTCTTGGGGACTTTTGGTTAAAAATACCTAATATCTATATCATGAATAACTGGGCCAAAAGTGTATGAAGCGTCGAATAATTTAAGTTAAGTAATTTTGCTGTCTGTCTCTCGCTTCATCACGCAATAACAACGGAACCAATTCGCATCAATTTTAGCAAGATAGCTGACCTGAGAAAGGACATAGGATACGTTTATCACGGAAATTCAGGAGCTTTTGAATACGCAAGCGAAGCCGCGGGGGAAAGCTAGTACATTACAAGTAGGTACATTTGACAGCCATATTACTACAATGTATAGTTCCTAATACACGTACCGTACGTTACCTCTACTTACAAAAAACAGCTAAAAGCTCCTAGGTCTCCACCAAAGCAGTCTCGTCCAAAATCCATACAACAGGTTCCCCGATGCGTTCCCACGGTATTGTTGTTTCGCATATTTGCACCCGACTCAAATAATAATTCACACTTAAGTGAAATGGCTTGTTGGTTTATTTTTTTATCTTTGTCTCCACTGCCTCTGTGCAGACGTGATTTTATCTGGTAATTATTTGAAATATATTGGATTCATGCTGATTTAAGTCTTTATTAAAATGCTTTTATATCAATATAAGAATTACTGAGATTCAATTATATATTGGTACTATATTAATATAGAGATCATAAGTAACTAACGACTCGAACCGGTTTGAGTTTAGACCAATGATTTCAGTAGTTTTACATTCAAATTACATCCTCCAAAAGAATTCGTAAACTTTAAAGATTACCTTATTTATATCATGTGCATTGTGCATGGAAGTGTTGCTTTCTGTGTCGTACATCAGTGATAAATAATTCTTATAAAATATTAAAACGTATGTTGTCATAAAATATATCCAAATTTATTATTTATCTTTGAAACAGTACCGTGATTCTCTGAAAGCTATAAGTTATGCTACTATAGAAAGATCTTGAAATTACAAGGCAATAATATATGATAACGGGTGTCTAGATAAACGATTCGCGAAATCAATGATTCCCCGAACATAGCACGATCGCCGATGCTTATGAGATGTCCTCTCTCAATAAATCTTGAGGCGAATTCACAGTTCAATGCCCTCAGAACAAAGCCCTCTCTTCCTCTATATTTAGATCTATATCATAGCTTGTGCGCCTTTTGTCTTTATAATAGTCGTATTGTCCTAGACTAGCTGTTTGATGCGGTGTTTGGTTTTGAATTAAGTAGATATGTACTATATTATTACTCGATTATGAGTTGGTATGTAGATTGGTGATGGTAAAATAATTATTAAAATCGATTCACCAGTTCTTGAATTAAATGGCAGGAAGCAAACAAAAGTAGGAACCATTTAAAATTGTACGTTTTTTTTTTAACATAAGCGGTCAACTGAGCTGGAGGTTCGCCTGATGGTAAACGATCACCACTGCCCATGAACATTCGCGCATTCGCGAATGCGTTCCTCGCTTTTAAGGGGTAAGAGATACTGAAAGGATTGAAGTCTGGAAAGAAGGACTGGGAAGGGTGAAGAAAAGGAAACGGGCCTCCAGATGATTTTATTGTAGTTGATTTTAACATTCACAGCTGGGTCATTACTAAAATATAACGTGGTGATTGCCAAAACTGGTCCATTAGACTGGGTTAATGGCCAATTCATCATAGCTCTCTGTAACATTATGGTCAATTTATTATGTTTGAGACATTATTAAAATTAGACAGAATCTATGTTGGTCTTTATTAGTGCGGTAATAAAATGGAAGAGCAGTCTAGCGTTCAGTTGTAAGCTGTAAATAATCCAAAACTAATAGGAATAATATATTTACAGCAACAACGCAAATAAATTTAGAGACTCGATGAAGGACCCTATAATTTTACGTTTTTTATGACAAAGTTGGTTAAGGAGCTTGTGGATTACTTGACGGTGAGCAACCAGCACCGCCCGTGAACATTTGCAGAGGTATGGCCTCTAAAATATAATACATAAATAGATAGGCTACTTAAAAATGTACCCGTAGATGAAGCAGTAGTAATTTTCATGGATCTACCCCACGGAGAGACTATAGTTACAATAACTATAGTTAATTATTTTGAAGACTCTGTGGTTTTAAGAAATGGAAGTTTGTTTTGTCATTAATAACTTTAAAAATTATTTTAAGAGTAGAGAGAACATAATTCCAATATCTCAAATAAAATACGCAATGTTTTTATTCGTTAATAAGATTTTTTATTCGAAATTACAATAGTAAATAAATAATTCATTTGTTTGTTTCTCCTCACAATTCACAATCACATGTTAGTATACATACGTACAGAATTATCAAAAATTAATAGATACTTTAGTTTCACGTCCAACGAAGACGCAAGGAAAATTAGCAAAGTACAGTTACCATGTATACTAGTACATATATCAATATATTTGCTGCCTATTCCAGATCCAACTTCATTCTGAACTTTAATTGAACATAACATATCAAATAAACTAAAGCCAAAAAACAAACCGCATTCAACAACCTAACATCACCAATACACTGTACAAAGCTACAAAGCAGCTGGTTAATATTGCGAATATCTATTTCCAATACAGTACATATGGTGCGGCCGAGTGACAACTTGCGACAATATGTGACAATGAGTGACAATGAGTGACAATATGTGACAACGAGTGACGCGCAATCACGCGCTATGCATCAATATGTCAGCCGATGCATACCGAGCAGGCTCTAACATTATTTCTAACCTAGTTATTTTTATTCTTAGTTCATTTCAATGGAGCTAAATTAGCACTTCATCTGTCAGTGGGCTTTGTAGTTATATGTGAATAAGATTTGTTGTTCTGTTTTGGGGTGATTATTAATAATTTCAATTGTATTCTTTTTGTTATTGGCAGGCAGTTCTTGATCTGAAATCAGAATAGTTTCTGGATGCGGCTAAGCGTATCTCTCTAAAGAATTTTCATCTCTATTTCCTGCTTTGTAATCGCTATAATAGTAACGTATTTATATCCTTAGACATAGTAAAAGAGCAACAGTTTATTGCCGGCTCTTCTCTGTAGAAACTGCTTACCAAACCAGGGGTAAATAGCAAAACTTATATAATGACGATTCAAAAGTGCTAATGGATCATGACATTATTCCTCATCCGCCGTTGGTTTACGTGCATTGGGTTAATCGTAAGTAAATGATAATGATCATATGGGAAACACGTATAATACATAAATATATAAGTTCATTAATGCTCCTGCAATATGATGTATAACTTCATTGTATGATTGTATTTAAATATAATGTCTTCTTGATTAAACAATTACTTTTGCAATATTTGTACACTGTACCTAGCCGTTATTTTTAAACATCCAAAAGATTCTTTATTTAAAGATTGATAATATATTTTATTTCGGATATTAAAGTCGGTACCTACATATTAACTTAAAGTAGGTACTTACTTCTGTATATTATATTGTTATTACTTAAATATCTTTTAAGATTTAGCTGGTATTACAACAATTACGAATGTATAATAAACCCGTAGAAGTAGTATAACCACAGATTATATTATTAAATAACTAGCTGCGCCTCGCGGTCTCACCCGCATAAGTCCGTATCCCGTAGGAATATCGGGATAAAAAGTTGCCTATATGTTATTTCAGTTGTCCAACTGCCTACGTACCTAATTTCATC
This sequence comes from Zerene cesonia, assembly GCF_012273895.1. Taxonomy (NCBI): domain Eukaryota; kingdom Metazoa; phylum Arthropoda; class Insecta; order Lepidoptera; family Pieridae; genus Zerene; species Zerene cesonia. Next base: position 10,047,923 of record NC_052114.1, on the reverse strand, counting down.
GCAATCGGTTCAGTAGTTTTTGCGTGAAAGAGCAGCAAACACACACACATTCTAACAAACTTTCGCATTTATAATATTAGTAAGATATTAGAGGAAGTAGGTTTGTTATTATTTCAAAATTTTTTTAAGATTTACCTAGTATTACCTCAATTACGAATATAAAATACACCCGTATATGTATTATAACCACAGATTATTAAATAATTGCTACGTAAGTAAAACCTGTATATGCGTAGTTATATACAGTATACAGAGTATACGTTATTTCAATAGAATGACATTTAAACATCTTCCTAGTTTCAATCAATGACAATTAAGAACAATTATTACCCACACATCAATCACGGAGGCGAACTGTGAGAAATATTTAAGGTGTTTGTGTACGAGCGGCTTTACTTATGTCATTTTGAATATTGTCAAGGGGCGTTTTATTTTAGGCGCAGATATTATTAAGAAATAATATTTTCGAAGTATCTTCTTGGTCTATAATATCCGGATCTGATCTAGGATTATAACAATTATGTTACAAACATAATAAAGCTATTTTAATACCGTAATGACAAAATCATTTAAACGATTAATAAAATTATTTGAACAACTCAAAATACAAACACGCAAAGAATGTGCGATGCAGTTCTGACTTCTTAAGAAAAAATGACGTATTTATTAACTATCTTCTATCACAATAAGACGTTCCAAGTTCATGCTAGAAGATTCTACCAATAATACCAATAGAATAACCGCATAACAAACGCAGCGTCCAACCGCCTGCGCAAGTGTCGCCGTAAACAGCTAATGCTCTCAGAATTTGAACCGCGCCAAACGCGTCGCGAGCGCCCATTGAGCAGTGGGTAAATATAAACGTTGCAACGATTGATTTATAGTTTCAGATCTAGAATTGATAATTGTAGTAATTTTATTTATCACTCTCGCTTTGCGGTCTACTGTCTTATTAATTGATGATAAGCCAGTGGGTATTTATGTCTTTATTTTGTGCTTGCCTTCGCGTTTTATAAGACGTGCAATACAATTTTTTTTTTATTAAAATATTAGCTAATAGATCGCTTGAGTGGAAGTTTTAAACACCTATTTATCCATCCTCACAGAGGCTGATTAGCATGGTTTCAAGAGTAAGCAGAAAACAAAATACCCGACTGCTAATTTGTTAGTTTTAGTGAATTGATAATTTTACGTTCTTTCATTTGATATAGGTATTGCTAGGATAGAAAATAAAAGCAAATACATCTCGTTTTTTTTTACAATTTGCGCCATTTCGTTAATGATATAGCCTATATACAACAACAATTGTGATGATACAATGACTTCCAAATGACTTCTGTACAGCGGGTACAGATTTAAACATAATAATATGTACGGCTGTTTGGGAAGTTGGGCAAAAGAAATAAGCATTAATAGTCCTAAATATACGTATATATATAAGAGTCATACATATATGTACAAATACATACTTTGTATGTGGTAGTCGAGCACGCTTCGGCACGAATTGGGCCAGCTCGCACCGGGGAAGTACCACACCCCCACAGAAGACCGACGTGAAATAGCATTCTGCTGTGTTTCGTTCGGTGAGTGGGGGAGCCGGAGGCCCATGTCCTTTTCCTTCCCCTTCCCAGTCCTTTCCTTTATTCCTCTCGCCAATCCTTTCTTAATCCCTTCCCAATATAAAGTCGGCAATCCATTTGTAGAGGCGTAAGGTCTGTAATCGACTTTACGTCTCTACAAATGTTCATGGGCGGTGGTAGCGCTTACCATCAGGCGTTCTACCAGCTCCATTGCCGACTATGACATAAAAAAAAAAAAAAAATGCACTCGAAAAATAGTCCAACGAGTCGCGTAAAAATATAGATGCAAGATAGATATATGAAGTGGTTTGATTTCATTACCCGAATAATAATTACTTTTCATTGCTGAAAGTTCTCAACGGAAATTTGACAATGATAGAATTATCTCGCCGCAAAAAATAAATAACATATAAGATAACGTACCTTGTCTTATTAAAACAATTTTCCCAAAAGCCATTGTATAACATAACTATATCTCAAACGCGACCGCGCGGTACCGAGAAATGTTAAACAAAACATCCCGACTACAACATTATGTAGAATCAATCAAAAATCATAACGATATCATAGAATTTAAAGCAAGCCTTTCTTCCCTCTTAATTACCCACTAATAATTTTCAATACATAATACATGAGGGCAATTAATGTTTTTAACAACTAATTGAGATTTGAGCGGGGCTATAAAAATATATGGAACAAATTTTAAAGGAAGGCGTGTCCGATGTTGAAATATCGCTCTCATGATTTAAATCCAAGTATGTATTATTACGTTGATATGTTCGGGATATAAAGTTTATTTTGCAGTTTGTTGCATTTTTTTAGTGGTGTTTGTTAATACTTTTCTCAAAATTTAAATCTCATATTAGAGAGAGCTACTGCAGAAGCAAGGTCACAAAAGTATAAAGAAATTAAGTATCAAGTATGTTATTATCATCATCATCATCATCTTCAGCCCATATGTGTTCCCACTGCTGGGACACAGTTATATTATGCGACAAATTATTTTTTTTTTGCCTTGAAGGAATTTTATAAAGAACGAACAATTAGAAATATCAGTGTGCAGAAAGTTGGGAATTCTCAGACGATAACTATCCCTCGATATACACAGACGCAGACACAGAAAAACCTTTATTGGGTCAGTAATAAATAGACAAACGTGTTCTCGAACTTTTGTGGCAAAGAATAGAGGGCTAGTTAATAAAAAAACGGGGAAAGCCACAGACAAAAACTAATATAGCTCAGTACCTACACTATAATATGATGTAAACGACCTCGCTTACATAGTAACAAGATAGTATCTACCAAGTCTTGCAAGAAATACATGTTTATAATGTTCATTTTTAGCGGTATATTTGATACACTACAGGAATTAAAGAAAAACATATAGCAAAATGACTAAAAAAGTGTATTATGTTTGTAAATGTGGTGGTTTGTGTTTGTTAATTGTACAATTAAATGTTTATATTGAAACTGTGAATTATGTAAACATGAGATACTGAGATATTTTTTGCCAGTGCGTCACTTTTTATAATTAAGGGCAATCTTTAAGCCTTTAATGGGTTGAGGAGGCGGCAGTTTTATTAAATTTTGCTTTTCTAGATACGTTGCGACTTCTTCACTTGTAAGTCTCGTTCTATGTAAATTAAAATTAACTTTATTGACCAATTAAAAAGTCTAATTAAAGCATATGTGACTAGCATAATATAGCAGACAAGATTTAAGTCACTTAGTCACATTAGATAAAGTATATGTTATAAAGGATATAAGTAAATCTGTACTAGTGTTATCATGAAGAACAATTAGAATGTATGTTTGTAATGTTTCACACCGAAAATACTTGACCGATTTCAAAAATTCACCATTAGAAAGCTGCAACTTCACGGAATTACATAGGTATATATATTCTAGTAGTATAGTAGAATAGCTAGAATTGATTGAATAAAATGATTTTTAAATGTGCCACGCAGCAAAATACAAAAAGAAAATTTACTTATATGGTCTTAACTTGTTCCTATAAGAGTCAAGGTACTAGCAAGGGCCTCCTATGACATCAATGAATATTTAACGTATGATAATATTATGTTAAAACAGTCGATTTTATGCGTGAGACAAATTAAATGCAGAATTAAAGGCGACATGCTATTTAATTAAGTGTAATTCAATGGTGTGATTTATTTTAATTCTGTTTTATTTTTGAATAGTATTTTTGCCTCTTGTTACATTCGCTCCCGCCTCCATCTGTGTTGGTCTAGGATTAAACGAAAATAATGTATAGGCCTTATTATATTAATTGCATTCATTGTTCCACGCTTTTTTTTAAATAAAATATTTTTTTTTTTACTCACGCTAGTATTAATTTATAATCATTGAAATTTTTAACACTATTTTCTTAATTTAAATTTCTTTTAAATTTATTTTCTATTTTTTAGTACGGTTTTCTATAAAAAGCGTGTTTTTTAGTTTTTTTAAACTATTATTTATTTCAATAAGCATTTGAATGCTATAAAACTAAAAATTAGAGGCGTTCAATTACAAAAATTCGAAGCTTAATCCATTCGGATGTGCTCCTTCGTCTGCACGTCAATTTAATAATATGAGAGCATTACCCAATGTTAACGGTCAGAGGAGTATGTCTCGCAAGCTATGAACACGGAAGGCATGCGCGCTATGCGAGCGTGGCAGCGCTCCGTTTGAAACTAACCAACCGATATCTGGCATGTGTTCAACTAGATTTCCTGGCGCTTCGGTTCGCTTGTTAGGTTATCTATCCGTAATATTATAAATGCGAAAGTATCTGTCGGGTGTTGGGATTTCACGCCTGTTTTCCAGTGTCAAATAGTTTTATAGATATGTAGGCGGAATACTGAGTAAGGCTTCCGTTGGTTGCGAAGAAAACGAACATATATTGGGGACCCGGTATTTTTTTTATATCATAGCGGGCAACCGAGCTGGTAGGTTGCCTGATGGATCGCTAATAATATCCTAGCTAATGTGTTGCCAGCTTATCGGGCAAACAGGATGAAGTAACAATTGATGACAGGAATATCGGAATGGACTAGTACGAGAGAGAAGAAACGGATACGAGCCTCCGGCTTCACCACTTACACCACCACTTACTAGTAGCATGCAGATTTTCGATTTTCTTCTTTCTTTGTGGGAAATTTCCCAAACCCCCACAGGAAATGACGACTCCACGATTAAAAGCGTCCTCGATTCCTACAATATGGTATATCACCTGTGTTATACTTATTTGAACTGATATACGTAATTTGACCTACACAATGATTTAACACTTAAATTTAAAAACACGTAGCACGGTTTTTGTCATAAATATTTTTCATCGAAAAGGAAGGATGGAAAGAACGACTGATCGTCCATTAATTCTTATGATAAATATATTTATCTACTCTATAAAAACTGTTCCGCTTTTTTTCCTTTAAATTATCAGCTATTTGCCCGACCATCTTCAGGAAAAAGGGAATATTGTCTTTAACTCGCGTAATCAGCTCAGTGCTGATCAACACCAGGAAAAACTGCCAATTAACACCACTTAGAGCCCTCTAAAGGCGCACACGTAAAACCAAACAAAACTAATGCCCTCAGAAGTCCACCGCTCCAAACATTGATTTGAATTCCAAAAACACGACGCTGATGTCTCTTCTCGGAACAATGCCCTTACGTGTGATCTGTTTTTGCGTTCAACATGTATTGGGACCATTTTCTCGCTAAGTCTTTCTTATATAAGAGTTAGTCTTAGCTCATTGTCTGATACATTTCCACTAAGTGTATCGCAAAAAGCGTAATTGCTTCTGTCAGCGGGATAACTAGATGAATGTAGGCACGTCTTATATAGCTGCGAGTGTGCAAATGTTTTGCGATTTTCCCGGATTTTTTGAACTACACTTTATAATCGATGTAACGGAAAAATTTATAACTGAGGTGTGATGGAAGGTACAAAGCTTAGTAGGTTGTCACAGGAATATCAGAATAGTGATTAAAAAAAAAATTAATTGAAGTTGGCAGAAAATTCCACTTTATTTGTTTGTTAAGTAAACTACCATTTAGAATAATATTGCATTCGATTGAAGAAATTGACATGACCAAAATTTCGCGTGATTGCTTAAAAAAGCCGAGGCACCATTTATAAAGTAAAATTAATGAATTTTGTGAAAAAGATTTTTTCATTTTTTTATTGTATTAAAATTTGAATAGAAGTCAATATAGATAGGTGTTGGAAGAGTTTTTTAATTCGAATCATTAATCTGCATACAACAAATGAGTCCAGTCATCCTTTGGTTATGTACCACATATTATCCCCAACATCCACTCACATTGGTGCCCCCAGCGCGACATTACCGTGGCACGAGAGGCGCGGGCATATCTTGCCCATATAGGGCCGCCCCCCCTCCCATGCACCGTGGGCCTTATACGACCTCATTACGCTAAACGCGGACATAACATTTACATATGCTCATTTTATGCGAGCCTGTGTCAATTAGGAGCATTCCACGTTGTTTGGTGGTCATTGATGATTGACAGGTTTGTTTGGGATGTAAATGGTAACTTTGTATTGTTTCGAGGATAGCATTATTTATGTTATGTAATTTGTGGTTTCGATATGCGTGTTTGGTATTGGTTGAAGAGTATGAGGAAATTGTATGTCGTTTTATCAATCTAATACCATGTTATAAGCGCGCCCGTGTTAAAATGTAGTAGCCCTTCAGGCTAGCATTAAGATTCATCTCAAAAAAAAAATACCATGTTATAAGCGCTTATTTTAGGTTCTTTTTTATTTTTTATTTTTTTTTATGTCATAGCGGGCAACTGAGCTGATGGTTCGCCTGATGGTAAGCGATCACCACCGCCCATGAACATTCGCAAAGGTAGAGCCTCTGCGAATGCGCTGCCCGCTTTTATGGGGTAAGGGAAAAGGAAAGGATTATCGACTGGAAAGAAGGAATGGACTGGGACAGGTGAGGAAAAGGAAAGGGGCCTCCGGCTCCCCCACTCACCGTACGAAACACAGTGGCATGCCACTATTTCACGCCGGTTTTCTGTGGGGGTTTGGTACTTCCCCGGTGCGAGCTGGCCCAATTCGTGCCGAAGCGTGCTCGACTCCCACATACAATTGTTGTTTTTTTGTTTTTATTGTTTTTATTGTTCTTCTTTAGAGGTTTGATATTTTGATCATCATCATCGTCATCAGCCCATCTTCATACATATTCCCACTGCTAGGACATACGCCTCCTATGAGGGTCCAAGCTATAATCTACCACACTGGACAAATGTGGGTTAGCAGCTGCCAAATGTCGTCAAACGTCGTTTATGTCTTACAGCTCGCCTGGGATGGACCCTCGACTTTTATGTCCGAGGTCCTCACCACTGAGCCACCACTGCTTTTTTATTTGCATGCAATACGCATTCTTAATTATTCTCTATATTGTTCGACTTAAATCTATAGAATATATGCCGTTGTGCAAAATAAATCTATGCTTGTTCATAAAAAGCTAAACTAAACTACTGGAACGATAAAAAAATCTCTTACCGTCATATTTGTAAGTGATCCTTGATTGTACTATCCTACTAATCCTACTATTAATATTATAAATGCGAAAGTTTGTAAGGATGTGTGTGCGTTTGTTGCTCTTTCACGCAAAAACTACTGAACCGATTGCAATTAAATTTGGTACGTAGACAGCTGGACAAGTGGCATAACATATAGGCACCTTTTTATCCCGATATTCCAACGGGACTTACGCGGGTGAAACCTCGAGGCGCAGCTAGTATACTATAAAGTTAGACTGTATGCTTCTAATGTTTAAGATAAGACGTTGTCTCAACCGGTTCTCTATAATTTAATAGAATTAGAATCTGTTGTGTGTTTGTTCCTTCCTAGATACTGGATGGATTTACTCGCAAAAAAGTAGTGATATTATGCATTCCTCATCGATGTTAGTTGTCGTACCTACCGCGGCTAGCTGCAACTTTGTTTCAACAAGTTTCCTTTATCTGTATGATAAGGTCGCCCACTACTTAGATTGTGTGTTGTTTCATTTTAATTATTTGATTATCTGTCGAATTATTTTATAAAACCAACTCGTGTAAACACATCTTTGAAGATCGGTCATAGAATTATTAAAAAAAAATCGAGTGCCACGCAAGCGAAGCCGCGTTCAAAAGCTTGTACATATAATGTAAGGATTAAACTGCGATTCAGAGTAATTTTCAAGAAGAAATTTTCAGATCTCTTATAGTTGAAATAATAAAATAAAAATGATACGAAAACAGTTATAGAATTATTTATATGTATGTTTGTATGACTTTTTAAACAAATAAACCGATTTTTAGTGGGGATAAGAATAAAAGTCATTGATCACACATGAACCAACACAAGTGCAAAATAAGTAAGATACTTTGTAACTTAACACACATACATGTAACTAAAAAGCAAATAAAGTTAGTTTAAATTTTAACAAACGCACCTATACGTATTAAGAGTTATAGCGAGTTTTGTGTATTGTTTAGATATTATAATAGAACATACATAGCTCAAAAAAAACTGAAAAAAAACATTTACAATATTTTCTCACTCGTTTCTTTATAGAGTATACGTGTACTAATTTCATCATGACCAATCCTTATCAAGATGATAACAAAATATTATTATATTAACTGCGCCCCGCGGTTTTACCCGCGTAAGTCCGTATCCCGTAGGAATATCAAGATAGTAAGTTGCCTATATGTACCAAATTTTATTGCAATCGGTTCAGTAGTTTTTGCGTGAAAGAGCAACGAACACATCCTTACAAACTTTCGCATTTATAATATTAGTAGGACTAGTAGGTTAGTAGAATTTATGTGTGTTAGTGTTGCTTCTGGTATAGTATTATAGTGTCTGTGGTATTTCGTACGTGATAAATAAAGCGATATAATAATCACCTGAAGCGAAGGTAAAAGGTTAAAGAAACAATTTCGTCTTTAACAATGAAAATTGTAGATTCAATTGAACGAACCGGTGCGCAGTGGAGTGAAATCGCTAAAGCATAATGGAGGAAACTAAACGAGCTCTCGTTTTGCCTTGTTGCGGTGTTACTGAATAAAAGTTCAATAACTGAAATTGAGTGAACACAGATTATACCTGATATTCATAATTGTACAGAGTAGAATTTTGTAGCTGGTATCATTGCAGGAGGTTTTTGATATAATTGGAATTTCAGTTAACTTTAATATTATATCTAAAATATAATTAAAGTAGATATAGTGAAATTTGTCATTTAACTGTGTCAGCACATGATTTATATATGATAAAAATATTGCTAAAATAACATTTTAAATAAAATTATTACAATAATAACTGTGTTGAAGGAGTATTAATCAAATAACGTACAAAAGGTTTTTTTTAATAATCTTAGTCTAGCCCTAATATGATGATAATCATCATAAATCCCATTTCTAAGAAACCTAAAATTGTGTTATTGTTCTATTCAAAAACCTTAGATCAACTCTATACATTTATAATCTATGGCTCCAGTGTGGGCGGTGTGTGCGAGGTTTATGAAATTGATCGCTATAACCATTGGCCAGCGCAGCGCATGCGCGCGACTGCACCAAGCATCGATCCGACCGAAATATAGCCTTTTGATGATGCTAGGATGGAAATAAAAACATTGAATAGCGTGGTCCAACAGTATCTAATTGATAAATAAAAATGATACTGCAAAAACTTTAATATCTACCTACCTAATATACCTACAGGCTGATAGCTAAACAGTGACTAAGTTTTGTATAACTTTGTATCATACCATTAATTGTATAATTGATTTAGTTTGAAACTTACATCCAATTTACACGACTATTCCGTTCATTTTATTAACATATGGCCTAATTCTAACAGTAGGCGATTGATATGTTATCTTATGTACCTTTTTACTTTTTTTTTCGCATTTATTCTGTGCTTAAAAAACATAGATAAGATCTTGTCTTCATGGTGAGACACCTTTAATGTACCTATAATTATGTCCCAGTATTCTGTGTAATGTAGGTATATGATAGTATGTAGGGAGCCGAAAAATGTTCCCCCTTCAATATTCGTAATTGCCAGCTCCAAATGATATATTTCATATGCATATATATCTTATATACTTACGTGCTTCCATTTTTACTGCCTTTTCGTTTCATTGTATTGGTAAAGCTGTTGCTTAACCCAAATTTTTAAAACGGATAATTGATAACCAAATGCTTAAATCTATTGCCAAAATGTCATTTCGTAAACGTTCTTTGAAAAGTAACGAAATTTAGATTTTGACTATTGGTTACAATTAAAAGTCAAATTTAGAAAAAAAAAACTCCAAACAAATTGCTATTACTAAATAGTTTTATTATTAATTATTTACTCAATTACAAAAACAATATTGACTAATAAGATACAAAATGTCGCACATATTCTGCAATCGGTACCTCATTCGTTGCCACCAGTACCCCAATCGGCAAGATGAAAGCGTCGGTCAGTGAAGCTCACAAACTGACGTCACAGACTGACTAATTACTATCGTTCATCTGTACTCGAGCTGAAACGGGTTCGCATTAGTTACTTGCGGTGCCGTAATTGACTATTCAGTGTTCGCAGTTGAATAGACTGTTATGTAAGTCGTAAATGAATAGACCGATTTCGAGCTGTTAATTAGATAATTTTGTTTTGTTTGTTAGCCGTGTTTTATTTCTCAAGGTATATAACAAATAATGCTTATACGATATAAAGAATAAAATTTAAAATTTAAAAAACCCCCGACGCAAAAACTTTTTCCCCTTAAAAAGTAAAAATAATAAAAGAAACTCAATCTTAAAGTACCTAAGAATGTATTAATTATTCTAAAAAATATATGTTGCGTTGGGGGACCGCTCCTAAGTAACAATTTAAATACAAATGGTCAGGCGACCCACCAGCTACTTTGCCGACTATGACTTAAAAAATGTTTATTTATAATTCGGGTTTCGGGCAGGAGCTACAACTTATTTGTATACAATATTTAACGAATACTTTAATCAGTGTCAATTCACTTGGATTTGAAGTAAAATAATATTACGATCACGATATAAATTCATATAGACAATTCGGCGGACAGCCATGAAATAAAAGACGTTTTTACTACTTGGTCAAAGCAAAAAAGAAAGGGTTTTTTGTTGAAATTGGACAAGGAGGTAAGCATGTCGGAAGTATTATTTGCACACAATGCAGCAGGTGAACTGTGCTCGAACCTCGATACTACACCTTTGCGACTGTTAAATCTTATGTTGACTTTCTTGCGAGTAAACCTTTAATAATTCTGAAGTTTAACTCGTCAGTTCTGGAACTGACTGGTCTTCAGAGTTTTCTTGATGCCTTATAATTTTACAAAGCAAAGCTTTGGCAAGTACTGATGAGCTACTACTGATAGCTATGGAAAATAGATACCTTTACTCATACGTAATACATATATTTACTGGCTTTGCACCGCGGGTTCACTCACGTCGGCCATGATATTAACCTTGGTTCTTCTTCATTAACGGTCCATGTACTGAAACAATTTTACAAATCGGACCACTGGTTCCTGAGATTAGCGCGCTCAGATAAACTCCTCAGCTCTATATTATAATGTATAGAATGTGTAAATACATACGTTTGTGAAATGTTTATTAATAATTTTTATGACATAATACTTTTCGAATCTTAAGAATCGGACCTAGAGCCACCTGACCCTTCCTACCAAGGGATCGGCTAGACCAGTCTTATTGTTTGTAGAAATCAAACACATACTTTGATTTCAATTGTAAGCTCGAAACGATTAAGTTTTTCAAATGTCATTCGCGTCATTCGCCTTGTACCCAGCTAAAAAGTAGCCTATGTGCCTATCCAGACTATAATCTATCTCTGTATCAAATTTCATACAGATGCGATAAGCTGTTTTCGCGTGAAAAAAACTACATCCGTACGTCTATCCATACTTACAAACTATCGTGAACATAATATACTTAAATACTACGAGTATATGAGAGATTATTTCTTAAAAATACGTACACAAAAAAAAATGCCATCTGAAGTTTGTAAAGATTAATAAATATTTATACTCGGATATGTGTTTTAGCTACGACAAAATCTCCACGTAGCTTATACAATCGTACAAGAGATAAGCAAAATATTTAAATTGTTATGTCCATAGTTCCCCCATTGGCCAAAATAGCAACCGCCACACATCCAACCATCCAGCTAATAAATTCGCAACGGCAATTGAACAGGTATGTAAGTAAATATGCGACATCCGGCTCCGTTCGCGTTTTTGTTTGACATTTGGACGCGTGGCCGGCTGATGTTGATGAATAATGTAGCCCCGTATGTCCGTCTGTCGCACACCTCATATAACTAAATATTGGCATAGACATTTCAAGTGATTTTGAAGTAAAACATTTTGTTAATATAATATGTATCTATACAAGTGTGCAATAAATAGTACAGAGCTTTGCTTTAAGAATGTTTTTCGGGAATTTTTAATATGTGATTGTTTGCGTTGCCCTACATATAAAGATTGTGGCATAGATTCATCATCATCATCATCAGCCCAAATATGTTCCCACTGCTGGGATACAGGCCTCCTATGATGCCATAATCCACCACGCTGGCTAAGTGCGGGTTGGCAGGTGTCACATGCCGTCGAACTTTTGATTCTTGGACATCTTTGCAGGAGGTATCGAATATAGATTATTATATAGTTTTTAGGCGATAATCCACTACATTGACGAATTGCTATATGACATGTCTTTGATTGTTGAACATGCTGTTTGCCGTACACGTTTTCCTTCTCCGTTTCGAGTCGTGGTGATGTAGACAATGAGCAGATACATTGAAAAATCGATGTATTTTTGACACGCTTGCACGGTCCCGAACTCCCGACTTCTCCACCAATGAGCCACCACTGATGTGCAAGGTAATCACGTTACCTACCAAATTTATTGAATTAAATGACTGGATCAAAATAAATCATATACAAATTCATATCTTAAGCGTATATAAAAACACCAAACCAACCCCAACCCCCATTTCTGAAACTGCAAACTCACGTTATTTTATGAAAAATGTTCCGTGTTATCATGCGAGGGAAACTTAATCCCCCACTTCATTAGAGAGTGTGGATTAATAGCTGTTGAGACAACTTTGCCTTGCTCCTAATGATGTTTGAACTTCGCATGAAGACGTAATTGGGAATGTTCCAGAATGTTTTAAAATAAAACGTTTTAGGTCGATTACGAAAGAGATGGTTACAATTGTATGTTCGTCAGACCTTAACAGTTTGGTGTGACAAATGTCTATGGTCATAACATATTTTTTTATGTTACTCTAAATTCAACATGGAGTATATCATCATACGTAATTATATGATAAGTTCTATTAGTGCAGATTTTTGAACTTACACGAGAAATAAAAAATATTTTGCAATATAATGATGCTATTTAATAAAATTAAATTATTGTTTCAGCGATTTTGTTTTTGTTTCTCTAAAAGGAATTTATATTCATATTTATATAGTTCTCTTTAGAAGGCATTTATATACAGTAGTAATAGATTTAGACAGAAATGATGATAAAAAATCACACTAATATTATAAGTGTGAAAGTCTGTTTGTTTGGATATTTGTCCGTCAATCACGCTGAAATTTAGTATACAGACAGGGAGCTGACTTAGGTGATAGGATACTTTTTATCCTTATTAAATGCTAATCTGAAATCTTGAAATCCGGGCGGAGCCGGAACGAGCGTCAAGTTACTTATAAAATCGATGTTTGGCATGTTCCATATGTTTCAAAAATTAGGGCTAATTTGTAGCATGATTTTTTTTTTAAGCTATGAAACTCTTTACATAGGTCATAACAATATTCAGGATTCTTCTTTTATTTTTCGCATATTCTAGCCCAATTTACTTATGCTAATTGTAATTTATGCTTATGCTAATTTTTGGAGATATCATTTTTAAATCCATAGACTTTCGCCGCAGGCGATTTTTTACCTACTATTTCTACGTCCATAAACATTCGAGCATATTTCAGGTACTTTTCCATTTTCCTACCTAAACCTCTTAATGTAACTCATACCTATAGCTGTAGTATATCTTTGATTATTTCTTCTAATAATTTCGAACAGACAGTTAGTTGCGTGGGTTAGCTAGTTCAAAATAATATACAAGTAAAAAAATTCTAGAAGGAACGTCATAGGTAACTGTGTAGTCGCCTTGTATATATAATAATGAACATATTTTTTATCTTCTATGTTTACACGGAGCACTTCGTGAAATGGCGGATTACACAAACCGCCTTCAACACCTGTTCCATTTCATATAATTTTTCAAAGAAGCAATAAACTTGGCATCATAAAAATACAAAAATGTCATAATTAGGAAAGCGCTCGTGCATATTCACGACGTATGACTCTCGTAAAAATACTATAGAGTGATTAATAGGTGAGTAACTACCTCGCATAACCTCCTCGCCGCTTGTTTAAACATCAATCATGTTTTATGGCTAACCTTAAAATATTATGGGCATTCCATCGCAGCGAACATTGCTTCTATGTTTATGGCATCCGTTTAAAGAATAATAAAAGTAAATAACTAAATAATATGGAAATAAAATGCGCTGAAACGTACTCGATTGTGGGGGTCATTAAATTTATGGGTACCAAATACGGGGTATATAATGGTTGTAATATGGTCTAATGGTCAGCCTTCTAACTTCTACGATCTACCCATATAAGGACCGAATCAAATTTCTTTCAGGAAATAGGAACTTATCTAACCGTCCGTTTGTCCAACCGTCGCGTTGTCGAAATATCGCCAAATCAATTTTAGAAAATATAAATATAAAATGTATATATATAAGATTAGTAGATTAATTATCAAATTTATTAATATACTGTAGAAATTTCAATAAAAACATTTATCGTTAAAAGACCCTTGTGAACTCATATTAATTAAAACAAGCAATGAATGTCGAACTAAATTAAAAAGTAAACCGAAATTAATTACACGAAGCACTTAAGAGTCGGCGTAATGAAAATTTTAAATAAACTGTAAGATTTAGCTACTGCAATTTCTCCTTCATCCACGAACCCTTTCCTTTAATAAAGGGCATTTAATTTTGTACGTGACTCCATCTTCAATTTATTCCGTTAGCAGTCTCGGAAGGTTTTAAACAAACATTTCATCCTACTAATATCATTATACAGTTTTTATGTATGGTTGGATGGATATGTGGATGTTTGTTACTCTTGCACGCGAAAACAGCTTATCTGTATGCAATTTGGTATAAAGATAGATTTAGCCTGGATTAGCACATTGGCTACTTTTTAACAGGCTCCGGCTCGTAGGACCAGACCGCCTCCTTGGTACAGTGGTTAACGCGTGACCGTAGAACCGAGGGGTCGTGGGTTCGAATCCCGGTGGGGACGCACAAAAAAACATGTCTGGGTCTGGCAGGACACAGAAGGCTGATCACCTACTTGTCCATAAAGAAAATCGATCAGTGAAACAGATGAATATCATCTGCCACATAGACTTGGGACTTGACTACCACATGTTTACCTTTTACAGCCTTTTTAGTCCCCACTGAGAATCGAACCGAACCAGACACCTCTTGGTTCTACTCTCGCTCGTTTACCACTGTACAAAAGAGGCGGTGCTATCGTAACCTTTTTTAATGTCTGAATATCCTAATGAACGAGGGCACCAAATAAAGATTTATAATAATATTTTACATACGGTTAGATTAAATGAGATAACTATGTACTAGTAAAAATTAAGTTAGATTTAATACATTAGCAACCTATGTTCGAACTGATGTTTGTAGATAAGCATCTTATATTATTTAAAACTTTACAATCACATCTGATATGTTAAAATTAATTATGAGTTCTAATCAAAATATCTGTATTCAATGCGAAGGAATTTACGATTTTTTAAACGAAAATTATTAAGTGTGAACAACTATATTAAAAACGATATAAATAAAATTTGAATGCCTGCAAGCGGACTCGTTAACTAAAATACAGTGTTAATTATATTAATTTTTATGTTTTTATAAGCGCATTTTTCTCGGATAATATTTTCAGCATTATAAATGAGCAATTAAAATTGTAATTAGCGCCTGTTTTCGGTAGCGAGATATTTACAAGTAATTATATATAATTGGGGGTATAATGTATAAATATGTGAATGGATGTTTGCGGTGAGATTTGTTTTTTGTGTGGTAATTTGGCTTTATGAAAATATTTTATCACCATCATATTTTCCGACTTATTCTTAGGATCGTTATAAGAGCATTGCGCATCAAATAATTGCGTCTTTGTTAGTTACATTATAATGAGACGTTGTGGGTGGAATAAATTGTGTTACATATATGTATATATATATACAATGGGTGAAAATATGTACTATCGCGCATTTTTTACGGTATTTCTGTCGGCAGGAAGTTTTAAAGAAAGTTAGTAAATTAATTAATATTTTCATAAGATAATTAACAAAGAAACCGGCGTGTGTAATTTAAAGACTATATAATACTCATATAATTATGTTTTTAATGCGCTGACACAGGCCTCCTATGGTGTTAGGCCATAATCTACCAAGCTGGGTAAGTGCGAGTTGGGAGTTGATTTAACTTTTGATTCTTGGACATACTGCTTTCCGCACCATGTTTTCTATGACCGTTTCGAGCGGTGGTGATCTGAATAATGTGCCTACAGATAATATCAAAAATCAATTTTTTTCTT
The DNA here is from genome assembly GCF_012273895.1 of Zerene cesonia. Taxonomy (NCBI): domain Eukaryota; kingdom Metazoa; phylum Arthropoda; class Insecta; order Lepidoptera; family Pieridae; genus Zerene; species Zerene cesonia. The sequence goes on along the minus strand of NC_052114.1, from coordinate 10,031,556 downwards.
CACGCTTGCAAATATCCACCCCCCGTCTTTTTGCATAAGCCCTAGGACCCAACGACTGAGACACTGCTTTCACTGTTGAATATAAATACAATACGGCAATTATTTTATTCGTTAAATGATTCTCCAATCCGTGACTGTACAAAGATCTCCTCCCACACAGATAAGAAACTCAATTCCCGCGGTTTCACAATGGGCACAGATAAAACAAAGAACATCCCATCTCATTGTTCGCTACGCTATCTGTTCTAATTGTCTTCAATTAGATGCGAGACGATTAAGTAGTGAGAAAGTGATGTATTTAGATATTCATTGTGCTATAAGTAGATTTTATATTGATATATTTTTTACTACGAGGATTTATGAGATATTGAATAGATTATCAGCTTTCATCTTCATCAGCTCATACATGTTCCCACTGCTGAGAGACAGGCCTTTTACGGGGGTGCTGGCCATAATCTACCACGCTGGTGCGGGTTGGCGGATGTCGCATGTCGTCGGTAATTAATTTAAGCAATCAAAAAGGTTTAAATTATAAAATAATAAATATTAATGAGAAAACTGACTCTTGAAATTCGCACGACCATTAACCGTTTAAATTTCAATAAAACATTCGTAGTTTGTTAAGCGCGATCCTCCATAACACGTATCCCATGTGGGGCGTACCGCGGCGAGATCAAAGCGGCCCCGCCCTGCGCACGCGCACAATAACTAACGTAGTCGTTATTGATCTTTAGAGTCGCCATTTTTTGTCTCCAATGTGGTGTGTAGAACACTTTTCTGTTATTATGAGGTTTGTACGACGAAATAATAATATGGCCCTGAATTATGCAAAAACGAATGTTTCTAATGGAATCGATCCTTAACTGAAATTACATTCATAGATAGACAAGTGAATATTTTGAGACGGTCATCAGTCAGTCATATAAAATACTAATATTTTAAATGCGATAGTTTGTGAGTATGGATATATGTATATGTGTATGTATGTTTGTTGCTCTTTCACGCAAAAACTACTGAACCGATTGCAATTAAATTTGGTACGTAGATAGCTGGACAGCTGGAATAACACATAGGGACTTTATATCCCGATATTTCTACGGGATACAGACTTACGCGGGTGAAACCGCGGGGCGCAGCTAGAAAAAAATAAAGTGAATAGTATGCATATAAAAAGACATACAGATACTTTGACCTATTGCTATCTTATAGCTAGATCAATGCGGCTTATAATTTCATGGTCCAAAGCCACAGGCATCTCAGATATCTTTGGGCTATTAATTGTTTTATAGACAGGTTTTGGTACCATTAGACTTACGGTGCAAAAAAAAAAATTTAATAATTGTTTTTATTGGGTACACCTACTTCTACTTCCCAGTCACGATGATTATAATAAAATAATCACTGTACCATAAATATAAATTTATACTAATTGTATAAAGCGGAAGAGTTTGTTTGTTTGAACGCACTAATCTCAGAAACTGATGGACCGATTTCAATAATTTTTTACCGTCGGATTTATATGTGAATCCTGAATGTTATAAGCTGTTTATAGCACGGGCGAAGCTGGGGCGTATCGCTAATACAATTGTTTTATATATATGTGTACATATAATAATATAATTATTTTTATCCATCCAGAATCTAAGGAATTCACGTCGAAAGTAACTGAATAAAAATAGAAAACAACTCAACTGGCTATCTTTATCTCATAAACTATCGTATCTTAAAGTCATGCAGACTTAAATATAGTTTAGTAATGACATCTACTTGTTAATTCTAAGAGAAAAAAATTAAATCTATGTCATTAACACGGGGCGAATCATTCTTAATGGTACATTGAGTAAATAATAGTATTTAAGAGCAAAATAAACGCCAATTCTCTATGCAAATTAATAATATTATGGGATATTGATTTAAATATGATAAGGAGGTACGGGATTTGAGACAGTTATTGTGCTGAGTTTTTTTTTTTAATCACGTTTTATTTATTACAAAAATCGTGGCACTTGGAATTTTTATAAGTTTGCACTAGGCTATAATCACGCTGAATTAGCTTAAGTTTCTAATTTATCAGTTAGAAATTAAAGATATTTAAACGGATTTTAAGCGCGATTTATTGATTATATATAATATATTATTTGAGCCAACGTTTCGAAAACTTTACAGCGAGCATGATCATGGGGAGACTAAGATATAACATGTCTTGAATGTGTATCTTAATTATATAATCAATAAATCGCGTTTAAAATCCGTTAAAACGTCTTTACGTAAAATAAAAGCACAAAATTATACTATGTATTTTTCAGTATCAAAATAAAACCTTACTAACATTATAAATATGAAAGTGTGTTTGTTTATCCTCCTTTCATGTCACAAACGAGCGATTTTTAATGTGATTTTTGTATCTGGAGTTAACAGGCTCGAGAGATATGGGCTACTATGAGATGTTCCTTTGAGTATGCGTGCAAAACGGCGTGCAAAAAGCTACCTCATAAAAAGCACCTCTCTCGCTATCCCTTTTTCTAACTGTTATATTTTATTTTTTAGCAAAGAAAACAGAATTATCACATATCCTCAAGGTAATAAAAATTTTCTTTAATTCTATATTAAGGCGTAATAGCATTCCCCCTTATCTTTAGGTAATTAGCTAACACATAAAGCTGTCATAGTGTTCATATTTCAATTAGTGCATACATCGTTATCTGGTAGATAAGAGCTGGTTTATGGCAACCACGGACGATGATTGATGGTCTACTGTGTGCCAAGAACGTCCAAGGGGCAGGTACTTTTAACCGACTTTCAAAAGAGAGGATTTTGTAAAATTTAGAAAACGTTTTATCCCGTGCCGTTGTTATAATGGATGTTTTTGAAAATTGTTATAGATACAAGTATGAATAAAACAGAGATTTGCATTTTAGTCACGTTTCATTAAATTGCACTATAATAATATGTTACAGAAATTTAGTAAGATTGATTTGTTATTCGTAATGAATACAAAATGACGAGAAAAAGGTAAAGAGGCTGTACATTTTAATGTAAATCTCAATCATATTCGTAAGTAGTTATCTAAAAATAAAAATGGTTGCCTGTAAAGTCGGTTTTACGGGCGAAGATTTTACGTGACAACGTCTTTTTCTCGGTAGAATATTTATTGATATGAATATTATTAAATTGCACAATAGGAACAAGGAATTGAATGAAAATAAGAATTGCACAAATTTTAACTATAGAAAATATATTTTGTTTACTAAAAAGACAGAGACAGAGACACAAGCACGCGCCGATTCAATTCTCTAGTGGTGCGCGCGCGGCGGACCGATCATAGTTCGGTGACTCATCGTAACGTTACCGGGCGTTACACTTTTTCATGAGTGACTCCGAGCCGCAACCTAATTTAAGACGTTGTCACGTCAATAAAACATTGATAGATAAATCTAAGTCATCGTAATAAATGTCAAAAACTTTTTTTTAAGATTACTTTTTTGCAATATTAAAAAAACAACTTTGTAAAAAACACTGCCCTCAAAAAAGGTGGCAACCCTAATTATTACCTGGATGGTATATCTGTTCATTCACAACACTATTTTGTGTTTATTATTTACTAGCTTATGCCCGCGGCTTCGCACGCGTTAAATTCCGAGTTAAATAGATGTTATTACACATGTAAACCTTCCACTTATTTCACTCTATCTATTAAAAAAAAACGCCATCAAAATCCGTTGCGTAGTTTAAAAGATGTAAGCATACATAGGGGCGTAAGGACAGAGAAAGACACTTTTACTATTTTGTGATGATTTTTAATATGAATTCAATTCAATTCATTTAAAATGTTTTCGTTTTTGTTTGTCTATTGCTTTCTATGTTAATTATTTCATTGTACTCTTTAGTACGCATTTTCGATTTTCAATAAGCAGGTAACTAGGAAAAGGGAAGACAACTGAGATCTCGTTAAACTTTTAATTTCATTTCATAAATACTTTTTTAAATCAGTAAATCCTTTATTTACTTCTACTTCTCTCATTTCATCGAATTTTGTCAATTTATTTTCAATAGGGTTAAAAAAAGAGCGAAAATAAAATCCCAACAAAACGATTGAATGATTCGTCTCAAATTTTATCAAATGCAGAGACCCTACCGGCGCTCAATATATCATTGATAAACTAACACGGTAACAAGGAAGTTCGCAGAGACCCCTGACTAATTAAAGATCAGCTGGCCCACCCAGGAGCTCGCTAGATCCCCACCTTTTATACCCTAATTAAGCTAATTTATCGAGACAATACGAAAAATTATCGGTTGGTTAGTGGTCCCTTTATGAGCGGTATTAAATGTTGGGTTTAAGGGCTACCGCGCTACACTGCGCGCTAAGGGACTTTCAATTGGTGACCGTGGGTTTGGGGATCGTGGAAGTGTGGGACACAAATAATTTGATGGGTATGATGCTTCATTTATAATTGTTTCATGTTATCATCTACATATTTGTACATATGTAAGTAAAGATGGATGCTAATTTGTTGAGTATTGAGCATCCTTTATCCTAAATAACTATTAATAAATACTTTTAAGACCTAAAGAACTTGATACTGATTTGAATGTAAATAAAAATGTCATTATATATACTTATTTTATTTTTTCCTTCCAAACGGTTATTTCCTACATAAAAATCAAAATAGACATATGACAGATATTACATCGACACCTGTGTTTTGTGTTAGGTCAGATGTTGAGTGTCATATAATAATCTGCGTATAGACTGACATTACATTAAATTAAATTGCCATATCCTTTTTTTAACCCACTTCAGAGCTTCAGTGCCACACGGTAAGTCTATCCATTTTTTTTTATTTAAAACGTGTATTTAATTATTGACCCATTATCCCAGTATCCCTAAAAGGTTGGTCACCACACCATCAGATAAGTTCGTATATAAGTTCAATAATGAAAGCGGTGGAATGTTCTAGGCGGCACTCTTCTAGTATGAGAGAGATAAGAGGCGCCGGCCGCTGAGCTAGTGATAAAAATGAGTATTTTATGACGGTAGCCGATCGGCCGTTGGGACAGGGTTGGTGCTTAATAAATTATTGGAAAGCTAATTAAAAAAAATTGTGTGAAAAATTACAACATATTGTTAGTGCATATATCCTTGTTAAAAACCCGTCATTTGATTGCGTCAAAAAAAAATATAATAATTAAACACAATGCAAAACCAATTCTTAATGATTTTTAAACAAAAAAAAAAAAAGAAATGGGATAAGACTTTCCTTGATTTAGCAATGTAAATGGGAATGTTTAGAAGTTAACAAAGGAAAGTCATACAATAGTAGGATGAAGTGAGGAGATATCTAGTAGATTTCTTATGATATATTTGTTTTCTATTCTAGTTCAACTTATTATCTAGGATATAATTTTTATAAAATTATAGCTACCTATAAATTTATAATCAAGTATCAAGATGATTATCTTGATACTCTGATTATAAAAGATCGACTTACGAAGTCCAAATACGATATTGTTAAATCGGCGTGGTGGCAGCCCTATAAAAACATACAATCAAAAGATAGGTGGTAACTTTATATTCAAGAAAAGCTACCGTTTTATCAAAATATGTGGTTATTTGTCACTTCCCGAATTCGTTTAGTGAAATTCAATCGGGTTTGATTCGATACCACAATCTCTTAAACTCGATAATGGGATAATAAAACGTGTTATTGTTTTTTAATAGTTTCTCAGATGTAATTCGTGCTGTGATTTTGATTCTGTTTATTTGTTAACCGACTGCAAGGAGGATGTTTTAGTGAAGACGTGTATCGGAAGATTTTTTATTAGAACCATAACATGAAATATCATTCTTTTACAGTAACCACCACGCGTTGCTAGTAATTCTTTTGCTGAATGACAGTTTTAGGTCCTGGAGTTTAACATATAGGTACCTTTTACATTGTGAATACACCGGGTACTAAATAATAACTAAAAATTAAATGTAAATTAAATGTGTAAATAATAATAAATATCTATAAAGAAAATTGAAGTTTATGCGCCATTTTGTTTCAAGGCAATATTATATTTGTTTCTATAGTTATTTATAATTGTCATAATATTATTGACGTAAATTGAGGAAGTACCTACCTATATTTTGTTTTCATTTTTATTATTATATTAATATGTATTATGTGTATTAATAAGTATTATGTTATATGTGCTAGTAATATATTATCTGTGCCCGAGCCAAGCCGAAGTTAGGATGAGCTGCTAGCTAACTAATAAAGTACGTCAACTTCAACATAAATGATAAACAAAATGTTATCAAGACCGATTAATTTACTAATTTCAGGAGTTTAAAAGTATATATATGTAAAAAGCTGCGAGTAACGGTGTTTAACACACAAAGAGGAATTGATGGGCCGAATTAATTAAATACTTGAATGCATTCCAAATTCATTGAACTTTTGATCGATGCATCGAATTAGAATTGCATATCGACGACATATTCGATTTACGAATCGATATAATCAATACATATAGATAGATAGATTTAATATTACAATACAGTATAATTTATGTACTCTTCAAAAATTGAACAAGTTTTGGATAGGTTGCACAAACATTTTGATACCACTCGTACTACGATTTCATACGATAACAAGGCAAAAGGGCACATATTAAGATTACCTACTGTAATAAAAAAAATAAGCTTAAGTTTATTTGCACCAAAAAGAAATACACTGCAGACATTGAGTTACATAAATTATGTAGGTAGGTAGGTACAATAGAGTTTTGTGGTTTAATTTTTTAACAACGATCCCTGTGCTAGGTTAAAATCTGTGTTAATATATTTTTCTAATTTTTGCACCTGTATCACAGTATAATGACATAAGTATAATATTTTTATTTGCCTCTCGTTCATAACTGATAAAGGGCACAAAGGTCAATTAAATATAGTTTTGTTAAATAGCAGTGGTCTTATTAGTTATTAAGAGTAGGTGTTATCACCAAAAAATATTAAATCATATAAAAACTTACCAAAATATCTTTTGAGATTTCAAATCTGCATATAAGCAACAAAAAAAATCTCACGAAAAATTCAAAGTAAATAATAAACGAAAAAAGACCTACATTAATATTTTATCATTTTTCATCTGATCAGTCGGTTATAAGCACAGAGTACTAAAGATCATGTTGGTATTAATAATTTGGTAATACATATTAAAAACTGGTAATATCTAAAGAATTTTGAAAGCCTTGCCATCTAGCGGTATAACAGTTAAACAAATTTTGATTGGCTTCAGCGCCATCTATGCATTGTATAACACAATATCAGTACATAAAATGCGTTTCATTGTGGCGACTGACGGTGCAGCGCGATCATTATTTTGTAAACATGTTTTTTTATTAGTTACATTTAAATTTAGCAATACGTAGTGTTTTAATCGCTTTTTTATATATATTTTATAAAAATTACACTAGTATTTTATAAACTTTGGTACATAAACAAAGCGATAATAGATCTGGCAATAGCAACTGTGATCACTGACCATAGAGTAAAAGTTTCAAGTTTGTAATATTTTGTCAACAGTCGAAACTAAGAAACGGTTTTGAATTTCTAAAAGTTTTAAAATTTCTAGTTTGTATTTTGTAAGATTTTACTTTTCACTAAATCATTTAATAGTTTTCATTCTTTCTTAAAATCAAGGAATTAGGCGTATAATTATCATCTGTGTCTTAAGATAAAAGTATCACCATGTCGCAACAACAAACGAAAAACTGCATTACATTACGAGGATCGGCGCAAATAATTTGCGAATATTTGAGTAAGTTGCCATTTTCTCACTCTATATTTCTTTAACTTATTGTTCAAATTATTACCTTAATTCAATAAATTTGTAGCAATATGCAGTGTAAGAGTTACTAGTATCCAGTGTAAGAGAGACGATTTTGATTGTTTACTGTCTTTTTCAGAGTTCGCAATCAATTCTGTTCTATTTCAAAGAGGATTATACCCCCATGAAACATTTAAGGCAGAACAGCAATATGGAATAACTTTACTTTTATCAGAAGATCCACAGATCAAGAATTTTTTAAATAATCTATTGTCACAAAGTGAAGGTAACATATTCAAATGTTTATATGCATATCCAATGATGGATGTGTTATAAAAAATTGTAATTTTGGTATACTCTGTATAAATACATTAACTAATAGAAAAATCTAGTGTTATTAATTAGTCTAATTGCAAAATATAACTCAAAAAAAGTAATGCAAATAATTGGTAACATAAATCTATCTTCAAAATCTCTTAATCAGTTTGGCATAGATAATTGAGGTCTTTATATTTTTGGACAACATGGAATATATTATTTGTTAATTTGCATCACAACAATTTCAGAATGGATAATCAACAAGAAAGTTAGCAAGCTGTCATTAGTAATTTTGAATGTAGCGAACAAAGAAATACTGGAATGTTGGGATTTCAACATACAATATGAAGAAGGTGATGTTGCATTGTCAAAAGAGAAGAACGAGCAGGTTGGTAGCAAAGATCTCAAGAAGATACAGCAAGAGATAAGAGCCGTGATGCTTCAAGTAGCGGCCACTATATCGTATCTACCGTTCTTAGACTGTAGGTGTTCTTTTGATGTGCTAGTTCATGCCAAAACGGACTGTGATATACCAGAAAAATGGGCGGAAGCTGAGCCAATAGCTATAACAAATGTGCAAAATGTACAACTAAAGTCGTTCTCAACGAGTTTGCACAAAATGGAGACTGTTGTTAGCTATAAACTCACTGATTGATGTAGTTTAAGTGTAAGTTCTATTTATTTCTACTATATATTTATTTCTACTAACTCAATTTTGAAATAAGGGAAATAAAGGATTCAGTATCTAGTGTTAAAATGATATCTATGATATTCTATCAAACTTCCCGGATTATACATTTGAATGAGTTAAATAGGCAACAATTCAATATAAACTTTTAAAAGTACCAGAAACTGAAAAATTTGTGTAATAACAGTGTGACTGATTTGTCCGAGAATAGCTCCTGGTACTTGGAGAAAGTTGTATTCTTCACATAAATTTTTTTATGTATTTCCATAATTCCTTTATTTTTTTGTAAAAGTATTAATATAAACTCCTGTGGTCATCCTATAGTCCCATATTTATTCATATTGCATTGAAATAGGCCGTTGGTATAATAAAACCTGTATTCCCTGTGTAAAGAAAAATAGGAAAGTCAGTTTACTGTTTGCATTTAAACACCAAATTGCATAAGGCATAGGCCTATACATGGCTATATATTTGTTATTAACCTATTCCGCAACTAATAGAGGCTTAATAATACACTTAATTTGCCTTCTTGGTAAATTCCTTAATATGTGAAGTTAGCTCACATATTGCACAATACCAGGATCTTACAAATCCCTATCTACTTTCAGATTTGATTTTTTTTACAAGTAAACCTAAATTTGCATAAACAATAGATTGTGTTCATAAAGCTCTTATTATTTTAAAAAATATAGATTAGAAATATTAACCAATGGATGTACACATATTAAATACTGGATCTGTTTGCTTCATATATTATTAACATAATGAATTTCAAAAGCATAATATTTTTATAATATCAATATGCACATTTTTGCTAATTTCAATGGAAGTGCTCTGGTATTATGTTAATCCACTTTTTAATATATAGGTAGTTTTTTTCATTATAATATCATGTTTGTGATTGATAAGGATCCAATGTTTTAAATTTTGTTCAAACACTAAGTACATACAATAAAATAGTATTGTTATCTTAAAAAAAAGAAAGATGTAATGTATATATTTTTATATTGACTCAGCTCTCTTTATGCTATAATATGATCCAATTGAGGATAGGATTTATTATATTTTTATTATCACATGTCATTTCAAATGTAAGCTTTACTCGGAAATACTTTTTGCTGTATGAATATTAATTTATTTTGCCTCAATCTTACATAGGTGCTTGGGTATTTAATCCAGGCAATTGGCCCACGGCATACTCAAACAAGTTTGCGCGTTTTGTGCAGCTAACTATATTGTAGACCATGGGAGAGTTGTAGAAAATGTATTAATGTGTTTCGGAGTGATAAAAGACATATGTAGAAATGTTATCTACAACATGTCTTAACAAATACATTTGCATTCTGCTTAATGAAATCAAGATCTTGTAATAAAAATAGCTTTTGCCCGCATTAAATTCGGAGTAGTTTAATAGAAAAGCACCCCATCAAAATCCGTTGCGTAGTTTTAAAGATTAAAGCAAGTACACACGCGGACATAAAGACAGACAGAAAGCGAATTTGTTTTATACTATGTAGTGAAGATGGCGTTATTCCTATGGACCCTAACCGTGATCTTATCTCCCATCACTGGTAGAAAATACTCAATACAGGATTAAAGTGACGGCAATTTCTATAACATAAAATATAATTTATGAACACCGGGTATAATATGGTCAAGATTTTTGGATTGAAATATTTTATTGCTCAACTTTAATTTAATTAAAATGTGAATTGGGAGTTATGACGTCACAATATGGCGCAAAGTCGTTTCTTTTCTCAGTTGGATCGCAAAGAACCTAATATTTTTTAATTGCATGAAAATATAGTATACAAAATTGAGTTTACTCAGAAGTTATCCCAGATCTTTAGATTCATTTGTGTGTGTACTATCTTAATTTGTATCGATCATGTGTTGGCATCTAAGGGATTATTTTAAAGCAGTTTCATGGCTCTATAATTCCGCATTCAGAAATTTTCCTGCTATTTAGAAATTAAGGGAGTTATTAATTTTTAAAACTTGTATTCATTTCACCTTTGTACTACAATATAAATAGGTTCGTATGAAATATTCTTGAATAATTTTATTTTTTGTAACATATACATACATACATGTAATTAGCTTTAAAGTTAGGCTTAATTCTAATCGTGTGTAAATAAATGTTAAAATTTTTATGAATATTTTATTAAATATAATGTATCATATAGGTAGTGGATGGAATAATCGCTTCATTATTATTTATCACTAGCGGTCCGCCCCGGCTTCGCTCCTGGTACATATAATATAGCCTTCCTCAACAAATGGCCTATCTAACACTGAAATAAATTTTCTTATCGGACCAGTAGTTCCTGAGATTAGTGCGTTCAAACAAACAAACAAACAAATAAAATCTTCAGCTTTATAATATTAGTATAGATGTCATAGCTTAAAGTTCGTCGACATGTGATATCTGCCAACCTGTAAGTGTGACATCTGCAAGCCTGGGAAAGCCAGTGTCGTGGTTAACAGCCTTGTGTGCTGTCTCTTCAGTGGGAAAAATTCGTGCTGACAATGATGCTATTTTAATTCCTGAACATTATGCTACATAAAAATCTATAGATACATTTTCAATAGTTTAATTACATATTTTTAATTCGACTCTCATTATCAAAGGAGGATTTAAAAACAAAAGTGTGGATTTTTAATTGTTTTATTTAACAAGCACTTAAAATTAATAGCAATTCAGCTAGAATAAATAAAGTTATCCAGCAAATAATACTGTACAATAATAATTACAACTTAATTTTACGGGATTACACGAGGTGGTCCTTGGCAAGAATTCATTATACGTAATAAACATACTAACTGATTAAAATATCAGGTCTATAATTATTTTGAATATGGCAGTTATATTCGAAAAAATTAAATTTAGTAAAAAAATTGTTTTAAATTGGGAATTTACTGATATAGTTTGACGTGTTTTAATTGATCTAGTAATACTAATTGTCTAAAAAAGTATCGCTTTTTCCAGCTGTCAATATTGTGCACTAGATGTCGCATTGTTTTTAATTATTTGGAAAAATTATGATAATTAACCATGTGACATGTATTTATTTCAAAAGAGCTTTTTTACATCAATTAAATATCATCTACTTTAAGATATTCCCGTATTACATCCGTACCTATTTTTAATCAATAGAGCATAGCTTCTTGTACTTATTATTCTGTGGCCTAGGGCAGATATAATTAATAGATATTTTTTTTATTCAATTTGATGAGGTGGGAAAAAGGTGGGATTACTTACTAGGAGTTACTGGCCTGTTATAAAACACGAATATTAGTAAAAAATGGGATACTTCAATACGATTAAATTTACACTTATTAGGCACTCTGTATAATATTAAGAATTAATGTTCGGACGTTATTTATTATGGCATATAAACCTTTGTAAATTGAGTATTTAAATATAACAGAACTATTTAAGCAGCATTATTTAGTAAAAAAAAAACCATTGCATTAGTATCATAAGTATTTTCATTTAAGTCTTTTTCACGATTACTTGTCGTTATTTAACCTCTTAATGTAATAAGTAATCAATAAGGGACAAATTTAAGTTATATCAATGGAATAAGAAAACTTGTCTATTATCAAATTCTATAGAAAAATATATACTAGCATTACCGCGCTAGGCTTCGTCTGCGTAGTCGAAGGAAATTCGTGAAAAAGTAGCCTAGTCATATTCCCTAGAATCTACTATTTCCAGACAAAAATCAAACACTTTCGTATTCATAATAAAAACATCCGTATCTATAATTTTTAGTTTTAAAGCATAAAATGCTCAAAATTTATCGAGTGATTATGAGATATTTTTGTCTCTAGAGCACCCACCATTTCGTTTATCTACGCGGGCGAAGCCACAGGCAGAAAGCTAGTTTTATCATAAAACTACTATGACTATGAGTACTGTACAAATTGTCTTTAACAAAGTATCATACAAAGCATTAATAATAAACAACCATAAATTAATATTAAGGCTTTTCACGCCCATGAAGCTAAAATTTAATTAAATATGACTGAGGTGGGTATTGCCGAATCGATTTCAAATTTTAAAAATGTATATATTTTCATCAGTGTGCGTTTTTAAAGAGTTCATTATACATTTGTAATTTTTTAATAGCAAAATAATGATTGATTCTTTTTTATTTATCTATAAATCGCTACTTTAAATAATATTACACGGTCTAAGGCATAATTGGGTTACATTCGGGAATGATTTGTGACATTCGTGCAGCGTTTTCCGTTCTTCACCATAGTCGTTCACCCAGACCTGTTCACAGAAAAATTTATTAACACCAAACAAGAATTAACATAAAAACATTAAAATTGTGAGTAACAAATGTATTTTAAGGAATCACCCCTTACATAAATGTGTTATTATAATTATTAGGTGCAATGCGTATTATATCCTTTAATATAATCGAGATATTCCCAAAAATATATTCAAGTTTGTGGAAGAACGTGTTTAGTTGAACATGCACCGTTACTTGTTAAATATATTCTCACAACAAATATTAAGTACAATTTAATATTATTTACAGTTATCCCATAGACATGCATGAAGCATGCTCCCTCAGACATTAGTAGAAAGCATTAATTAATTTACAATTATAAAAAAGGATGAAAAAATGTAACGTTAGATTAAAAAAACTCAGGAGGCACCGTTTCGTTACATTCCTTCATTACTTAAATAAAATGAGTGCGGATAGGAAAGGTAAGTGCATGTTAAAAATGTCCAGAAATACGTACCATTTTCCACTTTAATTCCATAGATTTTGAAGGATTTTGGGATAGTTCGAGAGAAAAATAAAAACAAAAGTTATCGCCTCTCAGTTAATTCCATCACTCATTCTTTTATTGTAATTTTGGTATCATTGTTACATAACTAACATTTGTGTGTTGCTTAGTATTTGTTGTGAGACTTAGAAAAAGTAATGTGACGTCAATGCAACAGGGCTGAAAAATATATGGTTATTTGGTTAACAAAAATTATGAAAGCGTATGACATCACTTCACCTTAATGCCCTACAATCTTCACATTAATATAATAAATAGTCAATTCTAGTTTAATTAAATATAAATAATGGACTTATAGAACTTTATACAAAATGAAAATATTGATAACAAAACCATTCATCGTACAGTTCGGTCCCATTCAGAAAGTTACATGAAAGCTAGAAACTATATAAGGGCAGGAATCTGACGTTTTAAAAAACTCACTCACTCATTAGACGCACTCATGAAATCCATATATTATAAATAATAATTATTTGTTTACTGCACTTTGACTAGGAAAGTAATAACAATGAATTGAACGAAATTTCATGATCTTTTGATAAAATTAAGTAGTATTAAACATTAATAATTTCACAAAACATACGGGACTGTAAAATTCACGTGTGCAAGGCGAGAAAGAGTCTAGAATTTTTATTAATAGAAAACGATCCTAATAAAACCTTACCCTATTAGATATGTACATTACTTGCAAGTCTCTTCATCTGAATATTACATACTAAAGTTATCAAACCTTATGAGTTATAACAATATAATAATTCGCAAAATACAGTAAAATATTTACAACTTCGAAAACCGAACCATAAATTCAATAATAATCAGCATGTAAATTTTTATCGAATTTATTTATCTACCTGTAAGACAGGATCAATGGACAATTGTGTCTATTAATTACTGAAGGTAAAATAATCCAAATAGTAAAAAGATTCGTCTATTAAAAACGCTTAAAATTATAATCTCACTGGGCCAGCTATTTATACAACTAAAAAATAATTTAAAGCTTTGCTAAAATATAAAACTATCGAAAACAAAACTCAGATAATATAGAATCATCTTGTATTCTCGGTTTGCTTGTAGTCTCGAGAAACAGAGTTTCTATAAGAAAATAACGGCCATGCAAACAGCTGGCCCTAAAACGATTACAAGTTGTCAGCAGACAACTGTTCAACGAGCATAACGAATATTTCTAAAATATCATCAGGCAAATAATTGTATTTCTAGGCGTGAACATTAACATTACTATTGCAGTCTTGAAATATTGGCGTTATGAAATTCTTTGCATGTCACAATTAGAAAATGGCAATGCTTTTTTTTTTAATCAAACTCGTCAAATCAATGACAATTGTTTTGGCGGTAACATCAGCATCGTTTGGATGCTTGTACCTAAATATTCATCAGGGTTGTATGTTCGGATATTGTTTTTTCTAGAATACATAGAGGTGGGTGGGATGTGGTCGAAACGCTCGCTAACAGTAGTAGGACGTGGAGAGGCCCAGTTTGCATGTGTAGGAATGATACATACTGCTCCTGTTCGACACGTCCTTGTTCTCGCAGCGTTGTCCATTGAAGCCTTCTGGGCATCTGAAAATTGTGTTAAATGTACGTGAATAGCTTGCTTTATTTTAAAATAATATCTAACTAAATATTGGTAAAGATATATTATGTATAATAGTAATATAACCATAAAATAAACAACCATTTAATAAATAAAACATCTTACTTGCAAGCCTGTTCTTGAACAAGCTCGAAGAATAAACAAGTGCCTCCATTGAGGCAATAGGAAGAGGGGTCTGGCATAGGACACGGCGCCCCAATCATTGCTGAAACATAATATTTTTCTATTAATGAAAAAAAAACATAAACTTCTGAATCCAACTTCTGTGACGTTAGGGTTTCAATAATTAGATGAAAAAGGAGAAACTCAATAATCCTTCCAATTTACCGAAATGTTCTTTCCTAATAAAAAATAAACTAATAATCGTTGTCAAGGTTCGCCTTCTGCGTATAATTGACATCCGTTATGCACATGCAAATTCGAGTCCCGTTCATCATCACAATGTTATAGGTAACTGATTGCGAGGCATTGTCGCATTCACAGAACAGATTTCGTTCTCACATGCTGTGTACACTGACATGTATACCGGTCGCACACGACACCCACAATAGCTGTTAGCTGATACACTTCAATGACATAATTGTGATGGAACGTAACACGCGATTGTACAAGCAAATGGTGCTGGGAATTGATATGCAGTTTATTTGTTGTAACAACATAAGCGCGAAGTTGATGTTGGATGTTTAAGGTGTAATTTGGGCTGTCTTTTTTATCGTTGACATATAATTTGACATAATCAGTAGAATTTCAGTACATATAGATATAGACTTAAAATAATCGACCCAATTGAGAGTATAAAATTTTGCTCACCGTTAGTACCTGTATATAGTATGAGCAAGAAGAAAAATATGACTTAAAAATATGAGAAAGTGGGGATGCATTTTACAATCTTCACTTTTATAAATCAAGAGTCCTCGGGAAAATCTTCAGTAACACTAATATAATCTATACTTTTTATAATATCTTCTTTACTCACAAGTATCTGGAGCTGAAGTGGCAGGCGGCAACACGCTGACGTTAGCGGAGGCGATGGCCGGCGGGCCGACGGCGCCCTGCGCCCTGCATTCGTACGTCGCGGCGTCCTCGCGCCGCGCGTGCCTTATCACTAATACCGAGCGCCTTCTGAAATTAAGTGAAATTTTCATTATTACATGTAATTGTAAATTACTGCAATTTAGATTTATTACAATACTCTATTCAAGTTGGTAATTTTTTTGATTAAATTTGCTATAGAATCAATTTTCTTTGTAGTTCTTCTATAATAATATTATAAAGAGGACATCTTTGCAATTTTGTATGTTTGTAGCGTATTCACGCATAACCTGCTGGACCAATTGCACAAATTCTTTCACCATTAGAAAGCATAGCATAGCAGACAAGCTGAAATACAAACAAACAGGCACAAATCTTTGTAAAAAATGCCTTTGTCATGACATACGGCTCGTTTAACTAAGTACAATTACGTCACAAGATATGAATGAAGTCTTATCTAAAGCAAATAAACTAACGGGAATTAACGACCCGTGAAATTGCAGTTCGCATCACTTGATCATAATTGCCTCTCATAATTGGTCCTTCTAATGCCCTCTCGGTTAATAAGCGTTTTTATGACTGTTTACATAAATGTGGTACATCACAAATCTCAAAAAGTCGTATGTAACATCGATTTGATTGGTTATCGCATTTAGTCCAGGAAATGTTGAAAAATATTGTGTTGTATTTTGTCTAAGAAAATGGCTAATTTAATATCTTATGGCATATTTATATTTTGTTATGAGTATTGGTATCACAGGTTGTACTAGAGAGACGTATTAGATCTTGTATAAAACCAATTTTTAACACGTTAACCCTTTATTACTTATCTGCCTCAATTGAATTCATAACACAAGAAAGGAAGGAACTATTTATTTATTATATTTTTGTATGCTGATTTTAAATAATTTTGTTATTTTTAAATATAGGGAAAACATTTAGATACTTAAAATCCGAAACAATTAACTATCAATAAGCTTTTTACAAAACGATTTCAGTAAAATTCCACTAGATGTCACTTTAATCAAAGCATGGTATCGACCATTCGTCTGATGTAGGCTCCATATGTATTGTGATGTATTTGGATCAAGATCGACTGCTTATTGATCCGTTAATTAGAACATCACATGTGCAATTAATGGCGGTTTGAATTAGCAAAGACACCGACTAATGGCGATCATTAATTATTTCAGGCATAACAAATAAAGACTAGTGTGTATTACGCATTGAGCTGATTTCATAGTCTTATTGTGATTGGTATAATTGCTGTTTTATAGTAGTTATTTACAAAGCCCTTTTATAGAATTTCTACAATTTTGTTTAATATAACGAAATTCACATAGAAATCAAATGCTGAAAAATACTTTGTTCCTTTTTTATAATGGATATACAACACAACGAAATTGGTAATGATATTAACATAGAATATATTGCACGTTCTTGTTGAACAAAGGCATATTCATTACATCACTGCATAGTATTAGACAAAGCCGCTTTCTCTGTTTGATACTATGTCCCTGTATGCTAAAGATTTAAGCTACGCAAAGGATTTTGATAGGATTTTGTTTTAATAGATAGAATGATTCAAGAGTAAGGTTTATATGTATAACAACATCTTTTAAGCTACTCCGAATTTAACGCGTGCGAAGCCGCGGCCACAAACTTGTATATTATATTATGAAATATTACCTGAAACTCTGCACCCGGAATCTCTTTAAAGCAATATCAGACACCGGCCGGCCGTCCCTGTACCACGAGATCCGCGGCGGCGGTCGCGCGCTCGCTCGACACTCGAGCTTCACGCGGCTGCCGCGCGTCGTGCGTACTGACTGCATCGGCTCGACCCGCGCGGGACTACCTGGGTAGGGAGGAATCGGGTTAGAATAAGTGGAAAATTGTAGACATAAATTAACAGATGAAACAGAACTTATCCATATCGATTTTCCCTTTTTTTACAATCGGTGTTATAATAATAATTATAACAACATGTAATTTAATATATCGTCCCAGCGTAAGATAAGCTTACGTTAGGAGGGTTCAGCTGGAAACTTAAAGTATGTTTGTGTATAGTTCAGTATTTAATAAACAATAGGATGTCTGGTAGATTAAGATTAAGGCTGGTTTCACAGTTTCCTGATATGTTCCGTTGAAATTATTTATCATTTAAAGTAACAAATAAATTATGAATCTATCAAAAACATTATCAACAAGCGGTGAAGAAGGAAAGCAATGACATATACCACAGCGTTTTATTTCAATAAAATTTTCAGTTTACGATTTTGCTCTCGCAAATCAAATAACCGAAACGACCTATTTGTGTGTCACAGAATAGCAAATGTGCAGATACATTGAATTCAATTATAAGAAGTTATCTTTCCGGTCAGTAAATACCATTAAAAAAGTATGATATAATATGTGAGTGACTAATTATGGAGACATCTTCACGCATATTTAAAAGCAATTGCCGGAGCAAAGAAAGCATAATTACACGTTATTTACAATACTTTGTCACCTTAAGACGAGGAATTATTATAGCGATTAATTCACCTCATTACAATCAATTGCCAAGTCACTTGTATTTGAAAACAAACATTACGTAGATATATTCTCAAAGCGTTAAGACGACTTTAAAAGTTCCCAACTAAAAATAAAGCCCTGTCATTAGGCCAACGGCCTTATTATACTCTGAGACGAGTTACATATGTAGGATCGAAATAGCATAATATCCATACGCTCTTCTCTATGAGGGTGACAAAAAATTGGCTCCATTTCAGTTTTAGTGTAATTCATTGATATTCTTGGAGACTAAACGGTCGGACAATGTGATGTATGGTGTCATCAATTAATTGTTATCGAGCTTTTATTTTGCATTTGCGAATTGTCAAGGTGTTAAAGAATGATTGCATTTATTGCGCTGAATAACAAGGCTGGATGAAGTGGAGAAACCCAATCTTTAGAAACGAAAAATATTATGATGATTCGTCATCACATTTTGGGGTAATTCAGAGGTTAATTATGGCACTGAAAGATTCTGTTTTCATTTTATTCCGTCGTATTTTCGCATTTAATATATTGCCAAAATTTCCTTATAGTTCGAGCTCTAGTGACTCGAATCGTTTGCATGCAACATTTTAACAATGTAACTACTGTTAAAAGTATGTCAAATTTCATACTTTCATAATTAGACTAATATTCTCAAATCTTACTGAAGTAGCCATGCGTGTCTCCAAGAATAAGAGCATCTTACGTGAACGTGTCATTTAACTATTCCCATTGACGATAGATCTAAAAATACAGTGAATGTGTAAATAACAAAGGCCCATTAAACCTAGTGTCAGTTCTGCCAATATCTGACGTCAGCCCATTGAGCCTCCTACGTACTACTTTCATTCACAACTTCTAACATGGAATTTCTAGATGCTGTCATTGCCCTCACCTAAAAATATGACGATTTATACTGTAATAGATTGTTAATGTTATATTTGTTGGTGACCCTTGGTCTATTTCGAAATAAAGAAATGGTTAGGGTTAACAAGTATGGTAATGAATTAAATTTTAAAAGAACAATAACAGTGTTTCTAGAGTAGAAACTCCTTTTCGAGCCGCTGGTAAATTGTTATTTTTCTGTATAAGGACGATTCAAAAGCGTGTTTGAGTTTGAGTTTTTAAAGAAATGTATTTTTTTTAAGAAATGTATTGAGCTCAGAGCTGTTAACGAAGCCAAATTTCAATACAACTCACTTCAATAATATTTCCAATCAAACGAGATATAAGATGCAAGAAAACAAGATGTATTCCAGTAGGACATCATACTGCCCAAAAGACGGTAGTGTCAGTGCCATACACTTACTGTAGAGAATATATCATAGACGCGCCTTATTCACATCATCAAATAGTATCAACGGTTCAAACGACACTTATATTAACTTTGTCAACGGTTGGCGAACAGCCAACTCACCTGAGCTCTTCCTGTGGATGTGCCGAACTATTTATGAAGCTAACCAACTGACGAGACGGGTTAATTGGCCTGCCCAGATCTGTGACGCCAGTATTTTTTATATTATGAAATTGACCGCTCATTGAATCGTCAAAGCAAGAAAATCTATAAAGTACACTTGAACAAAGCAAGGGAACCTGGAAACTGTTCACGGTGGCGCCTTACATCAAATTATCTATAGATGGCTGATGCTTTTCCTGTATAGATGTCATTGACAACTGACATTTTTTCTGTAAACACACACTCACACGCACACAAATCACACACACATCTATCATCCTAATTTACTTATTATAAAGTATGCATGGATTTATAGGTCATCATTAGACGTTGTTGCTCTTCCTCATAGGAAAACTGGAGCATACTTCTTACAAATAACCGAGGCAATTAAAGACAGGCGGTCAGTAAAGTGTTTGAAAATAAACGTAGTGCATCACAATAGTACAACACTTCGTAAACACCGGCTCGAAATAGGCAAGCCTGCGCCAGAGAATTGCCCAAAATGTAAACAGCAAGCAATTTTAGTATCTATTAATGGTTATAATATTAAATTGATCTTGGAGGTAGATAATTCAATGATGGTATTGGATATCCTCCTCCTAATATAATAAATGCGAAAGTTTGTAAGGATGTGTGTGTGTGTTTGTTACTCTTTCACGCAAAAACTACTGAACCGATTGCAATGAAATTTGGTACGTAGACAGCTGGACAACTGGAATAACATATAGGCAACTTTTTGTTCCGATATTCCTACGTGATACGGACTTACGCGCGAAACCGCGGGGCGCAGCTAGTACTCGTATACATCTAAAATAGGACTTGACAACAAACTATCATCACACAAATAGATTCATGCCAATCGTTTGAAATCTCACGGAGTTATCGCGCAACAAAACAACAAAAATACCGTCGAGTCATATCTCCTTTATATTTGGGTGTGTCGGTAAGCAAAGAAATACATAATCTCTTGGTCTAGGAAAACCCGCAAACCCCAACAAGTCCATTATAATGGACTTTAATTGAAGTATAGCTTACAAACAATATAGATTTAATAACTCTTAAAAATACATCGTGTGTGATCCTTTGCCTTATAAAACAAAACTTTACAATCTTTTGCCGCAGTTTATTGCTCGGTACCATCAACACACGCACGAATTAAGTTATATAAATGAAAATATTATGTTCATAGAACGCGTAACGTCGACGCCGTAAAAAGATAATAATTTTTATAGTAATAACTTTATATTTATTATCTTTAACACTTCATTCAGACTATCGATTTGTGTTTGCGATTTCGATTGAATCATTCAGATATGTATCACAAATAAGAAATTTTAGATATTAAATCGTAATTCACAGATAGACTAAATTGTTTTTTGAAGTCAATGGATTGAATATTGACAATATAAATGGAAAGTAGTACAAATGTTATTCTGGCAACCGTTTGTATAAGCTTTGAAATTTCTTAGAAATTTATATCAATATGTAGATTTAATTAGGACAGAAGTTTAGAACAGTGATTCACCTACTGTAAAAATTAGGTGTCCGGTAAACTTTCATTGAGATAGATGTGCCAGCAAAACTAATTGTATTCTTTTTGGCATAAGATATATGTATGTTTAAAGGAAAAGTGTACAAAACCGACAACTTTCGAGAAAAATAACAAAGAAAGACAATTTACTTATATATCATACAATATACTTCGTATATCTTTTTAAATTCATCAGATGTGCCTAATTAATAACTCATGAAGCTAAACCCCATGAAATAATCACGATTTTCAATCACGTACCTCCAACAGATTAAAAAAGAATTCACATTCAAACGAATAATTGCAACACAAAACACAACCCTAATCCAGACAAAAAAAAATCTAATCAACGAAATTATCAGAACTCGAAATTACACATTCAAAAGTCGAAAAAAAAATCGATTATTAAAAACCGTACGGCGAACGACGATGCAGCAAGTTTGTTTACGCCGTAGTAAGGTGCGCGGGGCGCGGGGCGCGTGGAATTCTACTACTACGTCTGATGAGTCCGTTTTTTTATCGCATTCGGGTTTCCTTTTGATTCGCTTACTTTTTTCGTTAGCGCCCAGTTTGGTGATGGCAACTCCATAAACAGTTACACTCTCGAGGCAACCCCACTGAATTGTTTTTAAATGATGGCGCGCCGTTGTGCGCGCGCGGTCTCCTATAGTGCGTGCCTCAAATTTTAGTGCGCGTTTAGTTTTGTTTTTAAATCCTTAAAAGTTTGACAGAAATAATGGTAATGAGATAAATCGTTTGAATTCAAATTGACGTGCATTTTTTCGGTTAGACGCTTAGAAATTCATTTTGGGAGATTTGCATACCGTGAATTCAGATTATGAGAATTCGCTGCAATTTTTTTGCTGAAGGTCCAATGCGAGCCTTTATGATATGCCGATTGCTTGTATGCTAATTTTAGAGAATAATATCGGATATTTCATTTTTTGTTCTACGATGCAGTGGCCAAATATCTGCTGTAAAAATACTTAAGTTTGGCCAGTTTTCTTCGCAGAATTTTTGTCCTCATTAATTCAGTAGTTGATTAAAATAGTTATACGATTACAATAAATGTAAAAATCGATATAAAACACAATCTCGCACCAAAACCGATCGATCGCAGTGTAGTCGGCAAAATCAATACGGCCTTTTGTTGGTCCCCAAATGGCGCGGCCCTACGATAAGCGCATCGCAATATCCATTCCGTCTAAAGACAGTAAAATGTACATTTATATTTTTTCTCCTTTATGTTATGTCTAAATTCAGATTTTCCTTATTCCGTGCGAACTCCTGTTTGTTTTAACACTCTTTTGGATGTATTCGTTTACGGATTTCGGGGAATGGTTCATTGCGTTTCGTGTGAGAAATTCAGCAAGTATAAAACAATACTATTGTGTGTTTATCTTTAGTTGCCTTGATATTAGATATTAGTATACCTATTAAGAAAACTTTATAAGGTAATAATATTTTATAAGGTTATGATATAACAAATAGCTAAATCATCTTCATATTGTCGGAAATAGACAAAATTTAAATAAGACATCACTCAGATGGATGATCATGAGATGAACCAGCTTTCAAGTAATAAAAGAACCATTAAAATCGGTCCAACCAGTGAAAAGTGAAAAAAAACGCAGGTGACTTGAGAACCTTCTTCTAGTTGAAGTCGGTAAAAAATTTAACAAATTTTCTCCTTATTTAACGAACACACAAAAAATGATTTTCCATAAAAAAGTTCCCGTGAGTTCGGTCAAGTATTGCATAAATTCTTAACAAGTAACCCAATCTTATATTCAACAACGTATCATACATTTAACAATAATTGCGTTAATAAAACGAATTGTTTGAATGTGATATTTTAATTTAAATAGCGCAGTTTGCATGTATGGTAATGCACATACCTTGCATGGGAGCGCTTCAATTATCCACCATGCCGCTAATTTGTGCCTCCGAGCTCGAGGCATTATTTAATATTAATAAGCGATGCCTGGTAGCAAATTTGTATTATTTGTGAGGCTGCTTAAATATTTTTACATAAGTATTTTACTATTCGAACATTGCTATATTCTTTATTTAGATTTTAAGCCTTAAAAATTTTGAATAAACCATTTATTGTAATGCTTCCTTTATAATTGTAAAACTGAGAACTTTAATACAATTAATAAATGATATCATAGCAAAAGTTTTAACGGCCCCATGATCTGATATTTTAAGACTATTATTACATATTATTATAATATTACTATATACATGATATTTTAGGACTAATTTAAATTATTATTTAAACAATTTTTTTGGGTTTCTCGGGATATAAATCAATATCTCTTATTTAAGCGCTGAAATATATGTATACAAAATTCTCAAATCTGCTGGTACGCTCCATACATTATAATTTTCAGGCTTCAAATTCCTCGAAATTCCCAAAAAATTGCAAATATGCGCATGCGCATGCTAACGATTATCAAGGATGGTATAATGACTAACCATCGCGTGCCAGGACGTTAACCGATTTAGGAAATATTCGAAGGTTCGATGACTTGTAGAGGTCGTAGCAGTCACAGGATGAGAGTGGTTTGAGGCACTATAATGTTGCTGGGGTGATATGTAAAGGATAGTTGGTCTGCCACCAAATTAATAGGTACCATATGTTAATAGGATTCATAACCAAACAAACGAATTAGCGATCGAAAACTGAAATACGTTAAGACGTATTAAATAATAAGTTATTTGTTTCTTAAATAGTCTTGCTGATTCATATTAAATAAACATTGTTCAATAGATTATAAATTATTCAATATCAATGAAAGTACTTGGTATTCTTTTTATGTTTTTAGCTACTCATCGTCAGAATCAAACAAAATACAATACATACGCAAATACTTAACACTAGAAACCATTGGTATAATATGAACGACTTAAAATTGGATCACGAAGGTATGTTACTGATAAAATAAAATCATCACTAAATCGAATGAATAGAAAGAATAGTGTTTTCTGTTTTCTTCGTTGCGCTGTCCAAATGATCCCTGTGACCAAATTTATTCTATGAGTGTCAGAAACTGAGACGTTGTTAGTCAGAACGTTTTTCCGAAATGAATAAATCCATAGTCATATGATACAATCTATACTTAAACTTCCACGAAACCTAGTAATCCGGTAATACTGTGATTAATGATGGCTTCATATAAATTGATTCATTTTGGCGTAATGCCTGTTTTTGTAAGTGATTCAGTGAAAACAATTATTGTTTTACTTATATATAGACTAAAATAAACGCACTGTTCCAACGTGAGATATTTTCGGCTAGAGTAAACAATGGATTTGTAATTTTTGCACCTAAAAATATCTGCGTGAGATATCTTTTTCAGTTTCGTGAAATGTGTTTGGAAGATTGATGTAAGCTCACAGCTTTATCTGTCAAAATCTAAATTTTCAAAACCATTTTCTAGTGATGTATTTTTCCAAATATTTTTGTTTTAATTTTCCCATTAAAGTAAGGCAATAAATAAGTTCCGTCACGTAAATTAAACGGTGCAAGAATATTTGAAATCCAGCAGTTACTGAGATTAGCGCGTTCAAAGAAACAAACAATTAACTCTCTAATTTAGTAAAGATATAGATAGATACACACAGGGACTTTTTCTTTGATATTGAATGTAGAAAAATCACTTACACATGGCCAACAGACATGGCGTACGTGATATTTTAATTATTTAAACAATATTTCCATTACTAATTTGCTATGAAACGTGCACTTACACGGAGTGTTTGTTGTACATTGTACGTGCAACTTGTTTATTTACACAATATCGTTAGCTAGTATTTATATTATACAAGCAGTAACCCGTGGCGTTACTTGCGTGGCACCCAATCCAGACTAATCAATCTCTGTACCGAATTTTATACAGTTTATCGTATAAGAGCTGTTTTCGCGTGAAAGAGTAATACATACATCCATCCATCCATCCATGCTTTCAAAATTTCGTGTTAATAATATTAGTAGGATATAATAGTACAAGAATGTCTGTAAGAATCGTTATAAAAAAGCTTCCGACATTAAAAAGAAGTTGAGAACTTTCATTAAAATATTAAAATTATTCCTACCAGTAATTAAAATAATTAATACACTTTTCAGAATATACGGAAGCTATAAAAAAATAAATAAATATAAGTAAGAAAATAAGAAAATGTGATTCCCGTAGAGTAAGTAATAATGGCCGCCGTTATAGTTGAATTATATGAGACAGTTCGTCTCATCTTAAAACAATCAAGACTTCTTATCTTTATAAATACGTATGTAATGCATTACTCGTAAATTTTCACATTTACAATTTGATTTCCCGTCAATAATTGGATAGTGATATTTATCATAAAGTAAATTTCTTAAATAATATAATATTTTGTGTTACGTTTTATCGTGTTTAATAACATATTTTTTGTACAGATTCTCATAAAAATAACCATATAGAAAAGGATGACATTTGTGGCATTTGACTTTTGATATTTGATATTTTTTTTTATTGTATTCTAGGTATATTTTTTACATTTGTATGTATTTGTATGTAAAAAAATGTATCTAGAATTGTCCAGGAAAGCGAAAGGGAACAAAACAAGCCGGAGTTCGCCATCGTAGCCTCTAGAAATTCCTCGAAGAATCGCCATCGCATTTGCATCGCAATGCACACATCTAATTGCAGTAATACCTGTCAGACTCACCTTTTAACCCACTTGTATCTGGATTCCATTCCATTGTCACAACCACTTCATTCGTATTCCGTCCACAGTTTCATCAAAAGCCGCTATTCGCTCAAGTGTTTCTAACTTCTGTCCCTTTTCATCGAATACTATGTCTGTGTGCTCATACGTTTTACCGTAATATGCCCAATCCATGCCAGCATTGGAAAACAAACACGCGTGTCTATTCGCTTTGTGATCAAACAATATATGAACAAAGTCGGTAACAATCTAATGTTTGCATATGAAATGCTTCGGTGTCTTTAATTCCAACACCGCCTACTATCTGTTTGGTTTTAACATTATTTCAAGTGTAATGTTCTAATTTCATATTTGTTTATGTGTGAGAATCTTAATATGTCAATACAAATACGTCGCTCGAATTCCTTCGTAATGGCCATTGATATATTTCAGCGCTTTAGAGTAAATCACTGTTACAATTTTCTTTATAAGTGCATTTGTAGTTCTTTATGATATAATATGCATTTGATCTATCTTATCTGAACTCTTGTAATACATATTAAGTATTTATGAGTAATTATTTTGAGTAATTTATCAGATTAAAGCATTTTTATCCTACTTTGCTTTTGTATCGCACCTATAAATGTTATAAACATCATCAACAAAGAATAACCCGTTACTCTTATAAAAAGGGTAATCCAAGTAATTTAAATCGAATCCGTCCGTCCGTACACGAGGTCTGCTCATACTGGGACATTAAAATGCAACTCAAAATGACCGCACAAGTCGTCGGCATCTAACGTTGAGCCAATTCGATAACTCTCCCTAATGACTTCGATTAAAAGCGATTATGACCCTCTCGGCAAAAAGCGACTCCTTCGTCTTCAACAAAACTGTGTAATTAGACAATTTCTTGCCATATATGAGCGGGAATATTTTAATGCCCGATGTTAGGAGGCAAATAAATGCTTTGCATAATTTAAGATGTGCTCGCGATTTCACTTGTTTGTTTATGTTTGTGGTGATCTAGTTTATTATACATTTAGAAAGACTTTTTGTATTGTTCGCAATTGTTTTGTATTGTTTCATTTACTATTCGATTGTTAAGATTGTATTTTTTACCCTTTTAAACCTAACCTAGAAAATTATAGAGGTGTTTTCTCACCTATAGAGGTGATAATTATATGTATGTTTCCTCAATTAATTAGTAGATAGTTGATGATGTCCAAGGCAATTAAACACCTAATATCTGCATAGGTTTGCGTTTGGAATGTATAGAGGGCGCCCACCTAACGGCACGGGCCTTTTTGCTAACAGTATCTCAATTTTATTGTCCATAGCTTCATACTTTTTGGTCGTTTTGCGTCTGCTCCCAAAAGATCCTAATCTTTGATTTAGGTGCCTTCCGATAAAGACGTGTTTAAGAATAACTTTACTGTCTTAACATATACCGACGTGTGCTTTTATTTGAGAAAAAAAGAAAAATTATGAAATGAGCAATTTATAAACAATGTTTGGTGGAAGTACCTTGTTAGTTGAAGTTTATTTCACGTATTTTATAGTGCCTCCTTTATTTAAAATTTCGCATAATCTGTGCGATTATGAAGGTAGATACGAATATACGGCCTCCCGCAAATGGAATAAAGAATTACCTCATAATTATAAATACTTTATTATTGTGAAATGTTATATCATCATCAAATATATCCCTTTTAATATATTATACGTAATTACGTAGCAACTAGCAACCCACATTACAAGAAGTCCGCATTGAAGCATTGTACGCATCCGCGAATCACTGCATTTAAAATTTTCACTTACGCAAATTATTCAGATGCCCAAGCCATATGGGAGCTTAAAAAATAAGGCCGTACGAAAGAGTGGCCACTGGAAAGTGTTACAACGTAAAAATTAAAGGCGTGCGTCTTTTTTCGAATTGTTTTTAAGTTTATTTTCGGTATTCTATTTACATAAATGCGCGGGATCTGAAACGCCGACTATCTGACCGAGTATCCGTTCTCACATTTCTGCATTTGATTTTTGAATCGATTTATGGAGATAGGCTCGTCGTTTACGGATTGCCTTTTGTGCAATTATGGATTTGTTTTAGCATTGGAATGTTATTAGATATGCTCTTGATAGGTGACGTGTTCTTTGACGCTTAAATTGAAGAGCATACTAAATTGAAACTGGAATGAATTTGGTTGTGTAAACTAAGGCATTGACGATGAAAAGTGATTGTATCCTGTCGTTTTTAGGTTGGGCATTGATGGTGATTATTTGGCATACAAAAATATTTTGGTCATTGGCAAATCCAAAAGTTTTCACTTATATAAGTTATAACATTTTTAATAGTTCATAATCACAGATTTTTAACTTTTTTAAAATATACAGAACTAGCTTACCGCCCGCGTAATCAAAAATAAAAAAGAGGAAAATCCCATTTGAATGAGATGTTCCACCGCCGTACATGTAACCTATGACTCTCTAGGCTCTTATACAGGTTCAGGTTCAAAAATGATATCATAAATTCGCTCCATTGCGATGTGAATGAGGTAAATAAACAAACAAACTGACACACTTTCGCATTTATAATTTATTGTAATTATTAAGAAGGATTTTCAGAAGTTTAGGAAGTCGTAAAAACTATACCTTGAATTTTATTTCATTAGAAAGAAGTCAAATGATAAGATCATGTGCTGATTAAGCCGGATAATTCGGTAGTTAATTATTTACTATCAGTCGGAAAATAGCATGTAAATGCTACATAGATGCTAATTTATTAATGACATCAATATAACACATATTGCATCAACTGCGCTTCTTTTTCACACTACCTTTGTCATGATAATTATTATATTTCGAACGTATCCTGCGCTCAGACTGCCTTTTAAGTATGCCCACTGGTAAGGCTGCTCAATTCGATGATCGTTTTATCCCAGTTCTAGCTAATACTATTGAAGGAATCTGCGTGCTCTCACTTGAATCAAATCATCCCCAAGCGACCGAATTGCAATTCATACAACACCTAATTGGCCGTGGCTCCCAAACCGATAAAATCTCAAACGGGCCGCGGAACATTAATCATCCTGCGATGGGTTTACTGGCCCTCACACCCTATTGTTCATGTTACGAATTTGCACTGTCCGTCTGTCCGCTGTACAAATTTCTGATCAGGGTTTCATTGCTGCACTTTAATGGACATCTCTCCTGATGAACTTCAGTAGAAGAAAGGTCTGTGAGAAAGACAGGAAAGTCTAATTGAAGTTTTATGACATTTTTATACCATGAACATCAAGACCGAGGATGTGGCAGGCATACATACAGATTTGTATAGAAGTACCTTTGACAGATTTACCAATATTCAACGATCACATATTCATGTGGGAAAAAATAAGATAAAAACCTGTAGTGTGAGGAGAGAGTTGCAGAGCAGAGTTGCAGCAGAGGGTTCCAAATTATGCAGTGTCGTTTGGTCCTACAACTTTTTAATGTTCAAGTTCATTGGATTAATATAAGGTAAGGTCTTGTAATCAAATATGTTAACATAAATTGAGGAACACTATCAAATTTCGAGACCAAGAATTTAAAGCAGATTCGTGGCAAGGAGTCGGAACCTAGTATATAAAAATAAAATTCACAATACGCTACTAAGCCAAGAGGGAACGTTTGAAACGCGTTTGTTACGCCAAAATCAACATTATGCCTTGCGAATAAGGTTGTTCGGGTGGTATATAGTGTATGTATGTTTGTAATTAGATTCTGACAGGCAAAGGAGCCGATTGTCAAAAACGCGGCGCCAACGCACACGCGTCGTAAAGCCAGAAAAAATATAATAAGATTAGACATTTTGAAGTTAACCGATCGGCGGAGGTGAAATTTTTGTTTTTATTTACGCGCTGTGGTGCTTGGTCTAGATTTAGAGGTCGTAGCATTTGCATGGTTTGAAATATATTGTTTTTGTTAAACTTCAATGACATTGAATGTCTCGATATTGTTTTGTATGAGTCTGGTAAGCGAATTGGAGTTAATTCAAAAATTCTAGGATCATTTATTTTACAAGAATATAAAAGAACATTCTATACACTATGTTTGATCGCATAAACAGCTGAACTGATATCGATGAGCTTCAGTATAACAAAGGGACTTTACCATGACATAGAGTGTTGAAGCATTTAAATTCTCAATAACTGTAATATATTCTACGAGTTTAATATTTCTTCCGTCATATCGTACTTAGAGAGAGATGGAATGAATACCTATTAACATAGCTTTTAATGAACATCTAAAAATGAATTGGTTCGTCTCTGTGACGATCATTTCTGTGACCGTAATATAGTGGACATACTAGTGGCACAAAATACTTCTTCTGAGTCACTCCTGAATCGCGTATCGTAAGTTGTAACAAAAATAATGCGCTGCAGTTGCCAACACTGATTTTTCAATGCATTGAGCTAATTTTTTATTAAATTTACGAGTTTTAAATAGGCCAAGAGATATTGGAGGAAATTCAGAGCAAATGGGTCGAGTGTAAAGATTTAAATATATCTATTGGTGTTTAGAAGGTTATTGGTGTATCTTGACATGTATTTATTGTTTGAGAGAAGATTTCAGCGGAGTTAGTTGCCTAATGAAAATATAGAAGTCTAACAAGTATCTAAATAATAACTAGGATCGAACGTCGATTGAAATTGGACTATTTTATAACTATTCTTACTTTTACTGCACTTATCGTGATGAAATGAAAATATATGATAAAGGGTTATATCCCAAATCATTTACAAGAAGATTTTTATTTATTCCACATTGTAAACTTCTTTTAGAAGCTCTCTTACATTGTTATTAGAATCCAATGTGGCAGAATGCAGGGTTTTATAAATACTTATAATTAAACATATATTTCTGTAATAACAATTTAATTATTATCTTGTGTATATGTATGTATATAAATACAACAATAAAATTAAATTTAAATCAAATGACTAGTTGACGTGCGAAATGTTTACGAATAACAGAAAATACTTGATAATGGTCCTGTGGGAGGTAAAAAGTACATTTATAAAAGTGTTGATCCGTATTTATTTGCACAATTTGTCAACGTAATTATGTTTCAACGAGAACATTATTGGCTTCGAGTTCAGTTTTGTATATAATATTTAACGTCATATTTGCAAGACTTTATGGCGATGCGATTTATGAAGATTGTTTGTATCAATAAATTACTGTTTATTTGATAATAATGAATTCGGTAATGTTGTTAAATTCATTAGATAATTTTTAACTGTCAGTAACAGTCAAACAGCTGTTTGGGCTTAATGAGCTTAATTAGTTCCTAAATAATTATGGTGTTTGATGACTATACTTCTATTTTTTAAGTTGGTTTTACGGCACAGATTACCTTTTCTGAAAGGCTTAGTCTATCTATTCATCTTGAATACAACTGAGTTAGAGTTTCTAGAGGATACATTATATAATATATGGCTATATATATTAAAACGCATTAAACTATAAAAAAGTTATGATTTAAGAATTAATAATAAACCGACCTAATTCTTTATATCAAAAGAACGACCGGAGTCGTGAATTCCATTTTTCCCCGACACTTTCTTAATGGTAAGTACTTTTATTGAGGAAAATTCACGTACAGATGAAAATTTTAAGTGTACATAAATTTTATGTAATGTATATGACATAATTGGGACGTGATACTAACCTCGAAAGGATTTGAAGTTCGCGGAAACACTGAGTCAGCTTTCGATGCAGGTAATATTGCGAATTTATGTCAGTAGCACAATCTATAAATAGTCATATAAATAATAGGTAATAGTAGCATCCGTGTTGCCATTTTTCAGGTTTCACATTGACATATCTGCTTTCACCGAAAATTTGGCGTATTTAAAAAACTAAACGTCATTTCATTAGCTCATTTGTTTTAATTTTTTTAGTTCCCAATACATAAACCCCTCATTTCCCCTAACTATTATCTGTTGAACAGACTATCAGAACAATACATATGTAATTGACATACAGACACACAAATTATCTCAAGTATATCAATGGGATAAGTGATGTAAAAAATTGAAAGAGGACACCCACTTTTCAGTTGGTACGCGTATGTAATGTCTCAATTCAAATGCGTCAAAAAAAAAACAAGTTGTGTACTTTCAGCAGAAAAAACTTTTATTATTTCAACAATTATTCTTGAATGTGAATGTGAATGATTTGTATGAAAATATTTATAAAGAAGTAAGTAAATAAAAATGTTCTATTTTAACACTTTTCTTCTTAAATAGTAACACGATTATATAGGAAACATGCCAAACTTGGATGTATACGTTTATTAATAAGACCATACCTATCAACACTAATATCATAATGAGGAAACTTTTGTATTTTTGTATGTTTGTGACGTTTCCACGCAAAAACTACTGGACCGATTAAAAAAAATATTTCGCTATTAGAAAGCTGCAACATTACTTAGTTACATGGGCTTTATACGTAACAGGGACGAAGCCGGGGCAGACAGCTAGTGAACAATAATAATAATTACGAAAGTTTACCGATTAAGGAATCAAAGTTTACACGGGTCAACCAACTGCTTTTAATATCGACAGAATAACTAGATACAATGATGATATCTGACGCATTCGCAGACCGAATAATGTTCTTGGTAAGAACACCTCACCTCACATCATTGCGTAATGATTACAATATTTGGGCGATAATTGGGCGCGAACGGATTTGTTGAATTGCGATAGAAACATCCGTTGTAACTATTTATTGCACTGTAGAATATAATTTGGCATAGAAGTACCATTTTAATACGTCTACGAAGAAGAGGATGAAAAAAACTACGATATTCTTGTACATTTCATTAATTATATGAATGAAAGTGGGATTTAAGTCCCAAATATCATCTACTGGATATCTGTAGGTCCCACTGAGCCGCTGTTTTTAATCGAAAAGTCGAGAAGTCAGAAGAAGTAAATAATCAATCATCAGAAGTAAATAGAATTTTTAATTTATCTGCACGTCATCCCCATCATTACTGTTCGAAACGTTGAAGAAACCATCGTTACGAAACTAGTAAAAGAATTTAAAGTTTAAGGGTATATGATATGGGCCTGAACTTTTCAGAGAGTCCTATAATTGCAGTAAGAAAATATATATTTACTATACATATTAGAATAATATTAGTAATATCTCATGTTATTATGGCGAAGAAATGTTATTAATGTGGAATCAACTATTCAAAATATCAATGAAATGTCAATAGGACATTAAAATCCGCACACATTCAAGCAATTCGTCACAGCGGACTCTCACTTTCAAAATAAATGTCGTTGCGGACGGTACGTCGCGTCTCGTCTATTTCGGGCGCCCGCCCAGCCAAGTTTATTGACTCACAGTATACCCGGATTCTAACACTTTACAATTTCTAATGCTTACTGCGAGTGGCTGCGCCTTTCAGACGGTTTGTGGTGTTTACTGCTAAAGGTAAAACGTTACAAGGAAGGTATGAAAGGGGATGAAAATGCTTGTCTCGTTGATGTATGTATTTTATTCTTTAGTGATTCTAGCACTATCATAGAATTGTTTATCTTAGTTAATGTGTAACTGAACTATGACAATTTGTGGTGAAGTGTAAGAAAAATCATAAAATTGTACCGAAAATGATGTCCTTGATAAAAGTTTATATCAATTAATGGTCACAGATAATTAATATTTTTAAAATAAATTAAAGTTAATATCTTATTTCATAAGGATTTAACAGAGATATAAATTAAAATAATACTTTTCGATTATTTTAATGGCATAACCACTTTTAAAATTTTTTCACATTTTTTCACAAGTTTTCGTTAAATTTGATTCTTCCTCATGACATTCATAATCTCACTCATGAACTCTATGGACGATTATAATAGTAAATGGTAAAATTATCTTATGCCGATATGAAAGCGCACCGCAGTACAATTCAATTCAAACTTGGGTTTTTGTAAACACATATCATCATCCAGAAGAAAAAACGCCTAGTACAATAATTACTATTTTGTCTTAAATCGAAACTTACTATGGCAACACACGTGGTTATCAGTACGCCGTTCAAAAACCATCAACAAGCAAACAACTTTCGAAAAGATAGAACAAATTTAAAACAACATAGAGTTGAATTCGCTTGATAATTGGGACTTTACTACTAAAATGTTAAGCCAGAAGCAGATGCACGCGCCATCTGTCGTTGGCACGAGACTGTTTTTTCACCTTTTTTCATTAGTTCGCCCTTGAATTTTAACAGCAACAGTTATACTACAGCCTGATAGTATTTTTTTCAACTTTTACTCGTATGCTGACGGGCGAGTTCACGCAACGCTTTTGTAATGCATTAAAGTCGCTATTAAATGTATTATTATTGTATTTTGCGGCCATAATATTACTATACCTACTGTACAAATAACAGACTTACGTGACAAATCACTACCTATTTTTTCGAACTCGGTTAAAAAGATTTATTTTTATGTTATAGCGGGAAACCGCAGCTGGTGGTAAGCCTGATGATATCGAACACCGCCTATGAATATTCGCAGAGGTACTGCCTCTGTGAATGCGCAGCCCGTTGTAAAGGCGTTAGGGAAGGATTGATGACGCAAATAAAGAAATAGACTGGGAAGGGGGAAACACAGAAGCATGCTGCTATTTCACGCTTGTCTTCTCTGGGGGTGTGGTGCTAGCTGGCCCAATTCGTGCCGAGGTGTGCTCGACTCCCACACTCTACAGACTATCAATACATAAGTGGACAAAGATATGTTATTTTTTATACGCCATTAAATCATTAATGGTTGAGACGCATATCATTAATGAATTATTTAACCACAAGGTGTTAATGTTAACGAGGTCGCCGACTCAGTTAAGAGTTAAATTATTTTATGATTTTACGCACATCATTATATGAAATTAATGTAAATTGAGTAGACACTAGTTTTCCCGCGGCGATGCTTGCACCTTGTTCAGTTTATTCGCTTTTTATTTATACCTACTCTATAATACTGTCGATTATAAACAAATTTTTATAGGATTTTATCTAACATTATTTAGATGTATAGATATATCTACATGTCCGTTGAAGGTGTGATTTATTATTTAAACTGTTATTATGTTTCTTTTGTCTTTTATTGGAAGTTTTTAAAAATATAAGATCTCTTTTCGTGTAATCCGAAAAATAGAACAACAAACCATCACCACCAGGTAGGTGACAGTTAAAAGAAAATGACTATCCATATACATAATACTGTTAAAAGTTTACATAAAAAACAATTGCGTTTGACGTTACCCGTTAATTAAATTAATCGCATCATAATTAAGACAAAAAACATGATTTAATTCCGTTAAGAAGCTTATAAAGAAGAAATAGCACACAAATACGTTCAGTCATTTAATAATTTACGTCCACGTGGTGCGACAGGTGTACCGCGTACAGTTTAATCTTTAAATTACTAGTATTGACTTTTAATTATAGGTTTATAGTTAAATGGCAGCGTTTAATGGAGATGCTTAATCAACAAGTCCAATATCACCTGGAGTTTATATTTATAGTCTGTTTGACTTTCATATAGTATATATGCAATTAAAATTCATAGATTGAGTTTATCATTATTTGAATAGTAAGATATAGTGGATATCTCGTTCCTTACCTTTCTCATTCCTTCATTTCCATAATAAATCCTTTATTTAGCCAACATCTTTTAAAGTCCATTTGTAGAAGCGTAAAGCCTTCAAATAGCCCGCCGTTGCAAATGTGGTAACGCTTACGCTTCGCTTCGCTAACCATCTGGTAACATTACTTATCCCCTCCATTTAACTTCCAAATATTCAATTGAAGTTTCTATCAAGACAATTCGTGATGTTTTTCTCGAATCTTCGTTTAAAAACAGCAACCACTTTTGCGAGATAGTTTGAGTTAAAAAGGATCGACGTTCAGCGATACAAACAAACGCTAACACACTTAATGAGAGCTAACAACCGGTGCAAGCGCGTTTCTTGTTCATTGTGCGAGTGTTCCCACGTCCTTAGAGGTAATACATTTAATATTTTTTATGATAATCTGCTTATTTTATATATGATGGCTGATGTATCACGTCTGTATGTGAGACGCACTTTATTACTTTGTTGTTTTCATTCAATGGGAAACTACGTGAAAAGCTTTTTGTGTTTCAAATAGATAATTTTATACTTAAAATACGGCCGGTTAAATTATTTTATTTTAATAAATTATTTCCGAAGATTATTTGGAATTTTATTTCTATGTATGGAATAAATCAAAGCTATAATCCTTATCTAATACCCAACATAATATTCGAAATTATTACGCAAAGCATCAAAGATAAAGTGACTCGCAGAACCACCATTCAGCATCTCAATAAATCAACATCCCTTCATACTATAAAGTTATTAAAACGACTTATTTAATATTGATTGATTGCGCAGTAAAATCGTTACGATCAATCAAATTATTCCAAGCATCAGCTTCGGACATATTATTAATGCAATAAAATCGCCAATGCTATAATAAAATGAAAGTTTATCATATCAATATGTGTAATTTTGTGTTGAATGCATGCGAAATTGTGTTTTGATGTGTGTTGCGTGTTAATGGACATTTAATACTAGATTTAAATGTAAATAGAACCAATATAAGTTGATAATAATTATTTCTTATGTATCGGATAATTGCATTTCGCAATAATGTGACGATAGCGCCAATTAATTTTATTATCTTTAATGTAAACATATTTAAAAACAATAACAATGCTCTCCACGTGATCGCTCTGTATAAAGATACGATAATAAAATGAACAATAAACGCAATTATGTTATTGATATGAATATGAGCTGCGAGTTTGTTATGAAATTAATGTTATACGACGATTTCCATCTACATAGTATTGATTGCTGCTGATTTTAACACCAAATATTATTGATAAGTGTAAAAATTATGATTTTTAATTCAAATGATATCAGTAAAAATGTTGACGCTTGAAATATTTAGTTATGTTGTAATTTTAACAATCGATTAAACATCTAAACGTATAATAAGCTACCGGCAACGATATCTCCAAACGAATTCGGTCAAATACTAAGAATGAAAAATTTTGTGCCCGGAAAACTCCATTCCGGATTGTATATAGATATGGTACTAGTCATTCCAATGTCGTACACAAACCCTCCCCTCAATTACTTTGTTCCAACCGCGGAAAACAAATTAACAACATCATCAAAGAACAGTAACCATTGCTATAACAGGAATTGTGTTGAAATTTACGCAAGTGAGGCAAAACAAACAGAAATATATCGGCCGTCTCCCCGGGGCCGTTAAAAGCGTATTCCGTTTAATCAGTCTCGCAGAGGCAGTTTTATGATAGGCATTAAAGTCGTACGTGGTGGGTCGCTGAACTTTGATTGGACCAAAATAATGGATCGCCTATTAATCTTGTACTCGCTAAACATATCCGTGTGGATTCTTACAAAAAGTACACACTCTGTGGCGTTTTTGATTAATACTGAAAACATTCAGTATTGTCTGTACCTTATTATGTGCTATGATTATGACATTGTGCTATGATAATTATGGAAAGGAGTGGTCTTAAGTGGGAGTTGAGCACGCTTCAGCACGATATGGCCAGCTCGAACCGGGGAAGATATGGCCGCATTTACCGAGT
Organism: Zerene cesonia; assembly: GCF_012273895.1. Classification (NCBI taxonomy): domain Eukaryota; kingdom Metazoa; phylum Arthropoda; class Insecta; order Lepidoptera; family Pieridae; genus Zerene; species Zerene cesonia. The sequence goes on along the minus strand of NC_052114.1, from coordinate 9,993,343 downwards.
ACTTTCTTTTATTTCCTCTTTCAATCCTTCACATATTCAGTAAATTGGCAATACATTTGCAGAGGCAGACGACCTCTGCATATGGAAATCTCTTGGGCTGTGCCGGCCGCTAATATCCGAGCAACCTCCTACTTGTTTACAACAAATAGAACCAGATCTACCGAGCAAATTGATTATTTACTATATTTCGATTACGCTGTATAGATATCTAATCTGTCTCAACGATGAATTTCTTTTTCATGAATTTTGACAATCAGCCTTCACCCGGCGAGATCAAAGCTTGAAATTACTCTGTAGCGAGACTCAAATGAACCAAAACTTGACACACAACTTTACCGCATAACCTGTCAGAACTGTCAAACATTATAGTAACATTAGCACAATACGGTCTTCTTAAAGGTAAATAAGGTGGTCTCATGGTTATTTTTAAGGAAATGCATCACAACTCAATACTTACCGGAAAATTTTAGCTCTGTTTTTGATACTTAGATATGCTAATAGTTTTAAAACGCATCTGTGTGAAACTAGCAACCAATATTCAAAATACATACAAACTATAACAGTTTCTCTATTACTTAAGAAGAGATCATTAAATATTGACGAGATTAACCGGCAAGCAATAAACGCTACGTTTCAGCCACTGGATGTGAAGGAGCTATTTATAATCTGTGAGTTGTGACACTTATTTCGGCTATTACACGTAGTTGACGAACTCCAGTTAAATGACTAGTTCAGGATTATCAATGGTACGCGATAATATGGGCTTTAAAGACAGCAGAAATAGAAGGATTGAAATAAAAATACAATTAAATACATAAAAAGTGGGTGGACATACCTGAAGGCGCCAGAAATGTATCAGTTTTGAAAGTGCGTATATCGTAATAGATCGGATAAAAAAAATATATTATATATATTATTCACACACAATACAAGTGTGTGAATAGATTAATTAATTAATTAGCTTAGTCTTTACTTGCATAGTTTCTATTTCCATAAGCTTTCCAGTATAAAATTCTCTGTCCTTTCTCAAGTCTCAAACTATTTCTGTATCTAATTTCATCCAAATTGGTTGAGTGGTTTAGATTTGAAAGACGGATTACTTTCACATTAATAATTTTAGTAAGCATTTGTTTACAGGATCTGATAAAACTTTCGTATGGTTATTCCACAATTTACAAATTTTCAATATTTCACAAGATCTGACTCATAAAAAATATGAATGTGAAAAAGTGTACACAGATAAAAAATACAGTCCAATTGAGAAGCTCTTTTTACTATAAGCGTCAGTTGAAAATATCAAAAACCCTCAGAAAACGATAAACGATTATAGCCTTTAAGATGACTAATGTCTAGTTCAGTCTCATAAAAAAGCCTATAAAATATGTACAATCTACTCATCTACGACTGGAAAAGCGTTACTAAATCATATTTACGTTTTAAAAACTACTCTTGGCAACAATAACGCGGTCCACCCTTGACCTACCTACACAGTATTGGCATTTGCTCTCATACACATCTGAAAGATTCTAACGGCTTCAGTGTAAATACATCTCAACCAGTAGATATATATGTGTGAATCACGCTTGTAGAAGAGACATTGTGACACATCAGCGGGGAATATTGAGTCGTTATTGGAAGGAAAAGAAGATTATTTAAGTGATAGGCGATACAATATAATGCTTTTTCTATTTATAAGGGTATGTAACTGAAGAAGGTATACTTCAGTTGTGTGCAGGCCTTGATGAATAAGCTACTGTGGCCCATTTACTAATTTATCATGAATTTTTAAACTCTTTCATAAAATTATAATGTACTGTTCAATTATGAAACATTGCAATTACATAATACTTGAATATAATTATGCATATCTTGGCATTTACTAGTTCAGTGTAGATTTTACACCAAATTAACGCAAATGTAACCAGTTAGCGACACATTTCAACTATTTAATCAACAATTAATGACATACGATACGCCGGAAGGCAGGTGCTAAACTTTCCGATAGCTGCGCATCTGTTGGATTCGATCTCAAGTGATGTGATGAGAATCATCGACACTCGATAATTTCAAGTGGCAACCGATGACAGATGTCGATAAATATAAAGTTATTGCTGCACTTGAAACATTTCACGCTGTATGTTAGTGCGTGAAGTTTGAGTATATTGCGACTTATACTAAAATAATGTATGTTCTGGGTATCGTGGATCAAATTTAGCATGAAACGATAATCAAAACGTGTTTATTTTATTGTAAATATTTGAAAAATACATCCACATACAAAAATTTGTTATTTTAAACATTAATAAGAAGCATTAATTGAACTCAAAAGTTTTATAACAGTATTCGTTCATAAATAAACATGTAGTAAGCTATTAATTTTAATCTCCTGCACAAATGGGTTTCGGTAGCACGATCCTATAAAAAGTGGAGTAAAAACCTTAAACAAGAACCGATAATTAACCTATATTTAGCAAACAAATCTGGCTATTAGATATATACCGAAATAAACGTGGTAACACATTTATGGGTGTATTAATATCTATATAGGATCTTTTATGGATCTCTTTTGAGGTATGAAATGGTTTTTAATAAGATTCAAATGCTCAATATTGTAGGTATTTAGTCTGGCTGGTTTGCAATAAAAGTAAGTCTCTTTTCAATTTAGTGGATGAAGATACAGCCATTATTATAAACAATTTCATAATTCGAACTTTTCAATAAAAAAAAATCTACCAATACAAAGTTTTTTTCCTTCTTCGAACGTATAAAAGTTGTGTAGTCTATAAATTATATCAATAAACAGTTGACTACATATTGCTGAATTCCATTGCAAGTTATTAACCTTTATTTCGAATATTATATCACAATGATAAATGTTGTACATGATTCACGCCGGTCAATCCGATTTCATTGCGCTTTCGCGTGGTTTCTCGCAACTGAAGAATTTTCTTGGAATCTTTCCAAATACCGCTCACTCCGTATCCATTGTTAATTGGATATTTTAATTATGTCCTTTACAATTTTTTGAGCAATTACAAGCATATTACGACATTGGAATCTAATTTATTTCGAATTTCGATATAGACTTGCTGTAACCTTTATTACGGATGGGAATAATATTTTGATAATTCTTCTGTGTAGTCTTTTGAGTTTTTGTATTTTATAACAGCATGTGGAAGGATGGTTATAATGTAAGAATGGTTATAATTTAAAACTTCATTGAAAATAATGTACTTATTTAGTACATATAGTTTAAATGTATGATTATAGTCGGATATAGAAAATAAATAAAACAAAATGTATTATCTATGCGATGTTTAATGAACTTGTTTGAGGTGCAATGTGTTAATGAAAGGTCAAAATTGATCGACAAGGGGCACGTCACTAGCAGGTGTTGGGTCTGATACAGTTTATATTGTCATTGGTTAACATTTTAACTTAAGCATGACGTTAAGATTGTATTGCATTGTACCTTTGAATTTACGAGTTAAGTTTGTATTTTTTGAAGCTCTAAGTATATTAGTGAGGTATATTTTTAAGTAGTACATAATGTATTGAGACTACGTAGTATCGCTTATCGCCGTCTGTGGGTGTCTGCGTAGATCTTTAAAATTACGCAACTGGCTTTGATGGGGTTTTTTTAATAGATAGAGTGATTCGAGAGGACAGTTGAGACGAACAATCCAAAAAGCTTTTTTAACGAGATTTACTTTATTATGAGCATGATTTTTGAGTTAAATTTGAGGAGTTTTTATAAAATTACAAGTTAACTACCAAATTGCGAAATATGTTTAATTTTAACGAGAGTTTCACTTGTTGTGGAACTTTAATAAATGAAAATAATAATAATTAATGTTATTAAAATTTAAACTGACTTCAAATATGTAGTAAGAAGTAGACAAAATTCAAATGGGACCAAGAGTCAACACTAGCTGTCAAATGAGAGAGAATCACCAAAATCGGTTCACCTAAACAGAAGTTCTGAGGTGACAAACATAAAAACATACAATCAAATTAAGGACCTCCTTTTTTTGAATTCATTTGAAACTACGATAACATCATATTATATTTACTACAGTTCTGAAAAATTGCTAAAATATATCCCATACTTTCAGATGTTACCTCATACTAACCTATATTTATTACTATAACAACAAGTTCAAAGTGAAATAAATCCGAAAAGAATGTTGCTTTCATCCGAGCGTTGTTTTCCCACTGAAAACATTGCGTAAACGCCTAAAATCCAAAGAGGAGCGTCCCTAAGACATTGCGTGTGTATTTTTTTATAACGGAAGCATACCTATGGCCGTTGCTAATGACCAGTCGCTGATGTGTTTGCGACTGATTATCTTTTATATAATCTGTGGGTTAACGCTTTGCTATCGTATGTTGAAAATCTAGACGGGTATAACGCGAATGAAATAAATAACTCTGTATTGAGAGGTGTTGGGTTATGTTATATATTTAATTGATTAAACCTGATAAAATTTAAAGTAAGAGGCATAGACGTACATAGAACGTTGTGTTGTCTTTTATAAAATACTATAGATTGAAGAAATCGCACTCGAATCAATACAATCGTTTGGGAGTTTCACGAATACACACAACTAATTTACGTTAAAAGTTTTCGTGAATAAAAATTTTATAAATGCGACAGTTTGTGAGGATGGGTTTATATATATGTTTGTTACTCTTACATGCAAAACCTACAGAACCGATTGCAATTAAATTTGGTGCGTAGATAGCTGGACAACTGGAAAAACACATAGGCAACTTTTTATCCCGATATTCCTACGGGATACTTACGCAGGTGAAACCGCGGGGCGCAGCTAGTACTATATAAGTATGACTTACAACTTACAAGTGATAGTATCAGATGTCGCACCTGTCGCCGCGCATACCAAGTTTAAGTTGTCACGATAACGTGTTCCCAATGCGTAGAGCCTACCTAATTAATTAAGTTGCAGTTTTTAATTATCGATATTGACGTCGCGTTAACATTTAAAAGTATCGATAAGGATCATGACATCCCTATAGGGCTTTACGTGTTTTTGTTTTATATATAGCTAGCTGTTTTGCCCTGGTTTTGCGCAGGGTGAATCTGGGTAGAAATACTATCTGCTTATGTAGGATATAACGTAATTGGGGAATTTTATAATATATAATAATAAGTTACATAAGATTCAAGTTAATACAATTTTCAATGTATTTTTTTCGAATAGTTCCAATTTCAAAATTAGAAGGTATTTAAATATCGAATTATTAGTGTCGATGAAAACGAAATCGATAGTCTATGCGGTGGACCGTGCACCACACTTATGTACAGATAGCAAAAAAGCTACTTTAAAAATGGCAATGTAAAATAAACTCAATATTGTGACACGTATATAAAATATATTAACACGAAGCAAAAATGAAGTCATGACCTATATTATTTCTTAGCACTAAGCATTTTGCAAACTTTATGGCTCACTTGATAATATTTACTTTATGGCCTATTATTAATTTTGTTAAATGCATTAAAAACTAAAAACAGGTTTGAAATAAAATCAATATATGTAATATTAAATTTTTTTTTTTTTTTTTTGTGCACTGTACTTCCTAGTGAAAGGAAGCGAAAGGTTGCAGGATATTATTACATCGTTATTAATTTTCAGTGGTATTTATTATATTACAAGTATAATTATTTATTATTAAGTAAAGTTTTTTTCAGATCAAATTTATAAATACACGAAGTTCAAGGTTGCCTGGCAGAGATCGCTTATAAGTGATAAGGCCGCCTATTTAACCTCATAAATATTTCTTTTCTTTCCTGCATCTTTATTTGTAAATCATTTATATGTGTTGCTTAAATAATATTGTAGTGAAGTTCTATTCGTATAGTTAGTGGCAGGAAAGATTAGAATAATATTTATATACATTCTAGGACTTCGCCCGCAACTATACCCAGTAGTCAAAGGAAACTCCCTTGGGTATGTTTCATCTCTAGCCTTCTAACTCTAAAAATCTCCAAGCACAAACATAAAATCGCTCCGTTGCGACGTGAAATAACAACACACGAACACATTTATAATGTTAGTATTAATTGTAAAATTAAAGATATACTAGTATGGCATTATGTTTTTACTATTTAAGAGAATAAAAACATACAGTATTGCAAGTATATTTATCTGGAATCAGCTGATTGATTAGGCCTTAAGTTTAACCTAGGATCGTAGAGTGCGTGCTTACCATATATGAAAACTAGCTTCGTTGAATAAGTTATTAGTAATGGGTTAAATATTTCCAATAAGGTAAAATCATATGAAGATATAAAATCAGATAAGAATATTTATTTTAATGTAAAGAGGACACACCAAGTATCTATAAACTTTTTAAAAGTCAGATTGACTTTAACAAATATATCTTCAACTATTGGTTCTCCCCGGCTTCGCTTGTGGTATATACATATTATATAGTATAGACTATATAGATATGACTCAGTTAAGAAACAGCATTCTTATGACGAAAGAATTTTTCAAATCGTTGCAGTAGTTTTTGGGTGAAAAGCACACTCGAAAGCATTATAATCCCACATGCAAAAATTTTGTTTCAAATCTATGCTAATATTATAAAGCTGAAGAGTTTGTTAGTTTGTTTGTTTGAACGCACTAATCTCAGGAACTACTGGTCCGATTTGAAAAAATCTTTCAGTGTTAGATAGCCCATTTATTGAGGAAGGCTTAAGGCTATATACGGGGCGGCCCGCTAGTCTTCTTATAATATTATATTATAGAAACTAGGCATTAGCATCTGAAAATTGTGTTTTTAGTTTATTTATTCACTTGGTAAGCCATCACCCTTAACCAAAGGTTAATAAGCTAGATTTAAAGAAAAAAAAAAGGTTAAAAATGTTCAATAAACTCGCTTTCTTTTCAAATACTCCAAATCGAGTAACGAAAAACCAATATTGTCTGCATAGCGAGCGAATTATGATCGTGAGAAATGATTCCCAACGCAATCCTTGCCGCGAGTAACAGCTCACATATAAAAGAAATGTTTCTTAAAATACAAGCTCGGCGGATCTTTGTTTGTCGCTCAATAATAGTCAAGTAGATCATATTTATAGATCATAACTCATCACTTGTTAAGGCCTTGGCCATTGAGTGGGAAGTCTCACTCGATACATTGTTAGCTTATAGACTATAGACTAGATAATTTACCGTTCGTTACATGTATAATGATAGAAGATTTGAAGATAGAAAGTGACGATAGAAAATATTAAAAAGCATTATTAGTAGAGTAAAATGAATCGTGTTACATTGTAGCAAGGTAATTTACTGCTTTGAATAATTTGACGTATTGTAATCAATTTTGTTAACAATTAAAATTTCAGTACAATTGTAATTTTATTATAGCTTATACAATGCATAAAAAAACTTTACCTTGCTTTCTTTAAGTAATCATTTTATTTCTTAGAGACATTAAAATGTGTTGTACATTTATTATTTTGCATATATATTGAAAAGGTCAATAACATAACATACATTAAATTTAAAGACATAACATGCCTAGATTTTATATGATAATTTTTTGTACAGATTATATAAACAATTCTATTTATGCAATATGGCCAAGCTTTCGTCAATACTTTTTAAGATTTATTATGTTTTTCGACACCGGCAACCTTAACCGATATCAATAAATATTACAGCAGAGAACAAATTATCCTATTATCTTGTTAGACCGACCTTTATAGAGGTGGTATGCAGGTCCAGATATAAACTAAAATATATTATAAATATCTGCATGCAATGAGTTTTAAGTAAGATTATTGTATAACGTAACCCGCGGTGTTTCTTGCGTGGTACTCGACTAAAAAGTAGCCTGTGTGCTAAACCAGACTATAATCTATCTCTATACTAAATTTCATTCAGATACGTATAGTATACATACAACCGGTTATACATACAATCCGTTATTTTATTTACTTTCGCGTTTATAATATTAGTAAGATATGATCAGAAGATAGATATTTCTATCAACGCTAAAGTAATAAGTACTTACAATTTCCAATCCCGATACGAAAAATCAATTCATTGAAACAAAATGCCTCTTTTGTAGTAATCCAAACAACAGAAGATTAACTATGATACTCTTTCAAGATAGTAGCTATGATAGTAATAATTAGAAGTAAAATTACGGTCTTAAATAACTAGCGGCTTCACGCGGTTTCGCCCTATATGCTATATAGCCACTCGGGGGTCACCTACCAATCGAACGGCGACAAAATTTTTGCAATTAGTCTTAGTAGATACTGAGATTAGCGTATCCAAACAAGATCTTCAACTTCTTTAATGTAGGTATGAATCATTTGACATGGAATTCTTCACCAATATATACTCACAAGAAGTACATTTTCTAATAGTCTCATCTGATAATAGCTCGTTTGAAATAGGTTTCACTGTTTGCGTTATGTTTAGCTCGTCTAGGCATGTATTGTCAGAAATAATTTATTAAACGGCGTAGCCTCTTCAATGTTTACTTCACTACGCGGATTGTTGGCGCCGACCATTTTCTGGGAAGATGCTTTCTATTCTCGTATATAATATATTTGGGTTTTGTTTGTTTGTTGTCTTGTTGGAACTGAATGAAACTCAGAAAAGGAAACTTTTGGAGGCGTCATTTATGACACGGCTTGTATAATCTATTTAATTATACATTAAAAATACAAAGCAAGTCATAAAAAAGTGGTCCAAAGGTCATATTGTCTACAGCGATCTCTGTCATGCAACCTTTAGGCAGTTATACATATGTCAACGGGGAAAATTAAAACATTAAAACATAATTTTGTCGACGAACACTAGCTCGATCGCACCTCATTCCCACCTTTAAATTGTTTATATAATAAACTGCTATAATTCCGGCCGTCTGCAAATTTCAGCGCAGAGTAAGTACGTAAGTACGTCGGAAGATAACGCGCAAATTACATGCACACTAGTGCTCTTAACACAGTCAAATTCTGAGAAATCAAGTGCATTACTGATGGCTCCATGTCTTCGATATATACTACCGGCACTCGGTTAGCTGCAGAAGTTTTCGTGGACTCCTATTTGCTGTAGAAAGAGGGTGATGAAATTATCTTTATCATTGTATAATTTCAGAAAACAGTGTCTGTATTTCGTTATATAAATGGCTTTTCCAACTATCATTACACCTATAGCTGCATCGATTAGAAATTGACTAAAATTAAAACCGTGCTAAATTCTTTTAAGTCAATTGTGATTAAGGGACAGTTGTATTTCGCAAATGACTTCGCTTCCAACCTACAAGTAACACACGACCTCTCGCTACTGAAAAGGACAGAAAAAAGACACATCTTTTAATTTCTAACACACACAATAAAAGCATGTACGTAGGTGAGAATTTCGTATGTATAACATAAACAGACGGGTCAATGCATTGTACAGTGGATTCCAAGAACCACGTGAACTAGCCGTATATACTTCCCAAGGTAACGCATGAATTACGTAGGCTTTGTAACAATTTTCGCAGTGAGTTTCCACGGTGTAATCAACGTCTGAATAGACTAGACGGAAACGTTCCTCGTTTCTTCTATTTTCGTATGAAAACTGGAGTGGTACGTGCCGTATTCTGTAGTCGAATCATTTTAATTCTACGGTTATTTGCGCGGCGTATGCTTGTTGCTGTGATTTGTTAAATATTTGAGGAAATTCTGTACTTTTAGTTTTCATATCCATTTATAATCATATGTGAGTTATTTTATAACATAACTACTTCTATTTTTATATTATGCTTGATCAGATTTGTCTTGGCAAAAGGTATTTAGCGTTGAAAAATACTTATAATATATATTCAAAAAGGTTCTATCTAACAATAGAAATAATACATCAATAAAGCGATACAATTTAATCCTTTTATGTTTTTACATTACAAAGCCAAAACCACAGCGACAAAAAAATTAATTATCATAAAATCATCTAAACATTAACAAACAAAGCGCTCCACAAACGTTTACTATAAATACTAGATTCGCCTTGCATTCAAGCATTGCGTACGCGCATCACATACGCAACCAAATATGTACTCCCTCGACCTCGCTCGCAAGAAGTCGATAAAAACCGATACACTTAATAAATGGGTTCATCTTTTATACGGATTACTAGACGGCTGTTTATTAGCTGTGGTCGAAGACAAATATGTGTGTTAGGGAAAATCCTAGTGATTTTATTAAATCGTCTGTTTAGATGCGCGAATTTGAGTTACACCTTTACTTAACAGCTACGAATAACGAAATAACTACTATAATGTAACTAATGAATAGGTACAACCTAAAATAATATAACCATTTAACACATAAGGATAGTGGGCAAACGTGTTTTCTAAATACATTCGATTGGTAAATTTTGTTTACTTTAATATCAGCAATTTTTGTGTAAAAATATGTATTATTTTAAGTTAACTATATAAAAAACACGTATTTTGATACTGGAATATTACTACTTACACGTTTTTCAGGCGTCGTAAAAAAGTAAATTAAATGCATCTGAATAAATATATCGTTTTTTATATCATTATTAGACTATCAGCCATTTTATATGTATACACGTAATTTACACAAAGAAATGTATTTAGTCTCTTAAAAATGATCCATAATTAATAAAGTACTGCTAAATTATTCAGCCAACATCACAATAGGCTTCAATTGAACCACCAACCTGTTTCATTTAAACATATAGTATTATTCCTACATATATAAGTGACATAATGTCTGTATATGATAACATTATGTGAACACATTGGCATTAACACATTATTTTGTACCGTCAGCGCAGAAAAAATCTTGAAACGGCCATATTGTCAGCTTTAGCCTTATTGTGCTTGTATGCATGAATTATGTGTCAACGAGTTATATAAGGGTAATTTAAATGTGCTATTTCTATGGGAAAATGACATAATGCGTCAGTGAATAGTTTATCGTGAGTAATTGGGAGTTTTGGAATGCCTTTATTTGATATATTTCCACAAAGATTTGTTGGGAAAATATCGATTTAAATTGCTCCAGGTGGTGGTCCTTGGACGAGTTTTGAGAATATTAGACATTAATTTGTTTAATCCTAATATACGCATTTTTGTTAAAGTACTGAGATTAATTACATGAAGTGAACATTGAAAGTATCTAAACTGTTAAATAAACTCAAAAAAGCTCTATATTCGACTATATGATTTTTCTATGTTTAAGATTATTATTTGATAGGACCTAATTAAACCTACTCTAAAAACATATGAACGTACATATCTTATATATAAAATTCTCGTGTCACAATGTTAGTCTCTATACTCCTCCGAAACGGCTTGACCGATTCCTCTGAAATTTGGTAAGCATATTGGGTAGGTCTGAGAATCGGCTAACATCTATTTTTCATACCACTAAACGATAAGAGTAAGGCAGAACAGCGTTTGCCGGGTGCAGCTAGTAACCTATAAAATAGTGTATTTTTTGTGTTAAAGGAATAATATACACTACTTCCGTTTATAGGTTATTGCAGCTTATGTTCTATAAAACGAAAATATTCAGACACTTAGATAGATCATTGATCTTTATTACTTTAACAGACAGATAATGGATTATAAAATATATATGAAATACGATGGATACTTGCAATTATTACTGTTTTTATTAGATGATAATATTATAAAGATATTTTTGAAATCTTAAACCAAGAGTGACACTTTACTCCTCGTATATAAAACGTAGTATATTTTTTATGGCTTAATTAAAATGTTAAATATTGGTTTCTTTTAGAGAGGTAGCTATATTCAGCTATTAGATCTGCTGATTGCTGCGGTCTACCCAAAAGTATAACCCAAGGTTAAAGTCCATGTTTAGGTATCCAGCAAATATTTGGCGAAGCATCCTGTCTGGAACTAGACTAAACAATTCCAAACATATGATATGAAATTATCCTTACTAAGAAATCGCGTATCCGGCGCCCGCGAGATCCGGTGTGAAGAGATTTGGTCACGTCGTTTTAGTGACATTTTTGGTTATTTGATTAAAGGTAAAGAAATGAAACGGTGGCATTACAATAATGCATAAAATACGAGAATAAGTATAAAAATGAAATAAACAATAAGTATAATGTTGTTGGGATGAGCTTTTAACGAAACATTTTAAATTCTATAGATATAACAATATACAGTGGGCATCTAACAATTAAATACGACACGACAATACTCTTACTAGAATTTTGAGCTTTGACTGCTGAACAATTAAAATAAGCGCGTAAAATCTGCATCCTCATAGAAATCTATGCGAGCGAGAGGCGAGAGTTCGACCCATCCACTCTGTAGGGTAGCGTCACTTGCTCTAATCGCGAGATGCAACGCGTCACGTGTGGACAAAACACTTTAATGACTAAGATGCGAGATTACCAGCGGATTATGTCACGGATCTATTTCGATCAACAAAGGGCGGTTATATTTAGTTCCATTTATCTTACTAGAAGTACTACTTTTATAATTCAAACAATCGTTTACAAGGGAAATGTTTCAGAATTTTTACTAGTTCAGTAGTTAATATATATTAAATTATATTAAATTTGTTTCAAGAAATTAATAATAACTGATAGCTCATTCGAGCTGATATCCTTCAATATAAGATCACTGTCAAGATAGAAATATTTGAAAGTGCTCATTTGTAGCAAAAATAAAAATTACTCGAATAATATTTAATTCCTTGCATCCAGTATTTGTTATCACAGCATATTTCCAAACCTGAGTATTCGCGTAGGATTGTTCACGTTAAATATATTAACTGAAGTATTCATTTAGCACGAAACATTCCAATAATTGTCAAGATGCATTTAAAGCAATTTATCCATTACCATCAATTGACAGAGCTTATAGCATTATTTACGATCTTACGTATACGTTTGGTAATGAAATTAAACCTCAGTTATCGAACCATTTATCAATAATATAGGAGTTGATATTATATTGACCGCATCTAAATTAAAAAATCCTTACAGTTTTAAAGCTTTTATTCTCAACGTTAATTATTTTTTATTTATTCTACACTCATACACTAATATAATAATTGGACGGTTATTTTTAAGCAGATGTCAAAAAAAGCGGGAGGGTAGGAGGAGGTTCTTAATTGGACTCTATTGTTTGTATGTTACCAACTTTCAACTCGGTGAACCCATCGGTTCGCTGATGGTAAGCGAGTACCACTGCCCATGAACATTCGCAGAGGTAATGCCTCTGCGGATGCGCTGCCCACTTTTAAGGCGTAAGGGTAAAGGAAAGGACCAACGAGAGGACAGAAGGAATAGGCTTGGGCGGGTGAGGAAAAGGACACAGACCTCCTTTTTTTTAATACTGATGCCTTACGTGTGGTACTATTTAAATTAGGTCTAGTTCTGACAATCTGCAGGCCACTTTTTGCCAAAAATAATTATTCTGAAATTTGCAATGTATAAGCTTAAAAATACATCTCAAATGTGAAAATTCTAACATCCATATAAAGCTTAATCATTACTGAATGATATTTTTTTACTTTTAACCTGGTTCAAGCACACTATAATTTTTTAAATAAAATTAATTGAAGTACTATATTTTGAAACGATTCACACTATAAGGTGTTGAGTAAAAAATATAAAGAATAAATATGGGACATGATTCCTAGTTTTTATTTCTTAATAAACCACCTGACCTCAAGCTTCATAATATTCATCTGATATGGTAGCAGCATCTTTTTGCGGAGAAGTATGCTCCGTTATCCAGCTGTGTGTTTGATATGAGACTTGCGACTCTATGTAGTTGTATTAAAGAATAAGGCGCGGAAAAGCTGCTTACGACTAAGTAAATTTATTAAAACAAATAGACGATTGGGTTCTGTTTAGTTAGTTATATTATTTGTGTGCTTTTCTATGTTTTGTACGATTAACGAATATATTTATGAATGCAATGTACTTTATTTAATTTTCGAAAAGCCTTGTTAGCGGTGGATTTATAAATATTTTATACATTGTGGTTTAACTGCAAATTCACCAGCTGACATTTTATTCTTCAAACGATTGGAATAAAAAACATTTAAAATTTTTACATTATTCCGTAGAGAAAAACTACTGATCTCTGATGAAGATCTTCGCATATTTTACGAGAATAACTTGAAAAGTCCGCAAATAAGACACTTTTGAGTATCCCAAAACACCTATTTAAGATGTATCTACTATAGGTATCAACACCTAAATTTACCTGTATCTATGTGTATATTATTATAAGTAAAGAATGTACAAACCATGTGCTCTCAATGAAATTCCACCTACATTTTGATCAGTGACGTAGTACGTACGTTATGGCTTCTGTAAAGCACACGACACTCGAAATTTTCACATATTTTAGGGAATTTTTGAATTAGGAACCAATTTTTAGGATACAGCAAAGTTGTATTGATTCACAATTGATAATATCTTTTAAATAAACGTCAATTCGTTGGTACATGATTAATTTCAATCGAGTTCAAAATTGCAAATAATCTCTCACATCTTCAATGAAAATAACATCTAAATGGTAAAATTTCGAGGTCAATTTAATATATCAAATATTTTTCCAACCCCTTTTTCTCTAAAAACGCTTTAAGCTCGAACTGGATCAAAGCTTTTTCCTGAAGCATAGAAATATACGTTGCATTGCCTTAATTGTACATATAGAAGTGGGTTAATTTAATTTGATATACTAGTAAAGGTGAATAATACTAAGAATTAAGAACCATTTGAGTATTACACATCCACACCGTCGGAGACCACTATTCGTTGAGTGATATGTGACACATGGCGCTTGCGCATATAACGTCAAAAGCGCACACTAAGACACATTGCAAAATAAACTTTAGCTTTTGGACACGAAGATCTATAGTCCTCTGGTGGTTGGGTGGACTGAAAATAATATTACAGTTTCGGCTTGGTTGCGTAACCGACGTTATAATTATAAAGGTGGGTATAACGTGCACATGCTATTTAGTTCAAATAAGTTTAGTGTTTGGGAATAAAATAGTTTTAGATATTGTTAGAGTAACACTGTCTAATTATTTATTTATTTACTAAGTATCAGCACATTATTTGTAGAAACGGAAGGAGTATTTCTTGCTACAATTTTGCGTTACAAACGCTTCGAATAGAAACTCTGACTCTAGTTGAAATAATGTATGTTTTTGTTTGTTTATGCTTCTTTTTGAAGGAAAACATTCTATAATTGCACGCTTAGTCGAACTACTACAAATCATAAAAACTGTTTCAACGCCGCGCACATAGAGTATGATCATAGAGTATATTGACCAATGTTTATAAGTTATTACTTTAAAAATCAGATCAATGTCCTTCAGACGTATCTAAATGTGTTTTATGTTTACCTTTCTGCAACGTCGGAACGGAGTAACTATATGGTTTAATTTTTGTGGCTGGAGATTGTTAGGAGGCTGGAAAGTGACATAGGCTACCGCGGCGAAATATAAAATATGCTAAGGGAGCTCTTTGAATTTCAGGCGGAGTAATATATGTATACTTTTAATTATTTAATGCTTTTGAAACTTATTTGAATAACATTATTTGTACTCCCCTATCGAGATTTTTTTTATAATTTTTTTTTTATACTGTCTGTCTAAATATAATTTCACTTAATCGCTAAGCGTTGCCACGCTTTGGCGAAATGCCGCGGGTTTGAATCCCGCCTCATGATAAAAAATCTTTAATAAAATCTCATTTGAATGCTATAAAACAAAAAAAAAAATAAAAAAAAACAATCGTAAAATCTAATGGCGAACTTAACACGGACACAAAGAGTAATATTTAACTATGTATGGATGTGGTATTAATTTGGAATCAATATAACCAACTCCTATTAGGGTATGGCGCCAGGTGGCCGTGAGATCTGTCTGTTTGTACGTGCGTATATATTATATATGACTAACGACTGCTTTCGTCTTTGTCCGAGATCTAAACAACCTTATTTGAAAAATAAAATATCACTAAATATTTAGACTTTAGTCTGATAAATAGTAAAATATAAAGCCTCTTTGTCTTATGTGTTTTGTTATCGTATGATATAAAAGAAAGATTTTAAAATTTACATGTCGTAGACGCTTTGGACTCCAGTTGCGGCGGTTTATTATATGTGTATTATTTTTATTATTTAGTTATAAAGAAATACATGAATCAATTAAAAGCATATATTAAAATCTCTCACTTTAGCTTGTGGTTGGTCTATAAGTCTGAACCGGGGGTAAATAATGATTTTTCTGCATTTTAAAGATTCATAAACACCTCTAAGCTAACCTACTTAATTAATGTTTGAGTTTGAGTTATGTAGTTCAAGGCAACAAAATAAATCGAATTAATGAAAAGAGTTTCACAAACGAGTAAGAGAACGATACTAACTGTAATGATAATTTTTGCGAACCTTGAATTGAAAGAATCATTCATCCCAACCAAGCGGTACTTTCTTTAATATTATATCCCGTAGTTTTCACTTACGCGACCGCGCCCATTAATTAATTCTAAATGTCATATGAATCGGGGTTTTTGTTGTGCTGCAAGTGATGAGCGAGAGCGACGAGTGGAGCGGTCAGCGGCGCGATAAGCGTTTTTTTTGGACAAAGTTTGATAGGTGTGTCTGATTGCTATTACATATGCAAGGCGAATATGTTACCTTACACCATTTTTAATGAAGGGTTAAAGTGCCACTTAAATGTGACTTAAAACACCCTTTACGCGCCTTTACTTTTTACTGCATCATCGACTTTAGCAAGTTATTTTGAAAACAGTTTAATCAGGTCACGGATCTTTATAGTGTAAGTTCTACGATCTTCAATGTAAATAAATAACTCGTAGTCGTTCGTTCAACAACACCTTTTAATCTTCTTATATATAAAATTCTCGTGTCACAATGTTAGTCTCTATACTCCTCCGAAACGGCTTGACCGATTCCTCTGAAATTTGGTAAGCATATTGGGTAGGTCTGAGAATCGGCTAACATCTATTTTTCATACCACTAAACGATAAGAGTAAGGCAGAACAGCGTTTGCCGGGTGCAGCTAGTGATTCAATGAATATAACATCACTATTCATATTTTAGGAGACGATCAATATATTTTATGTCACTAGTAGTGACTAGTATATAAACCTTTACAGTAACCAAATTCAGAAACAACCGAGTTGCGTGCCTTCGTGGTCGAACTCACTCGAGGACGTGTTAAAATTCGAAAACACATTTTGAATAAAAACTTCAACTGTTAATCGATAGACATAACTTCTTAGTTACTTCTTACAACACGACTATGGTCTATCTTGTTTAAAAAAGCTATTTCTCCCGTTTGATTAGTTTCGCTATAGGTACAAAAGTGACCTCTGTCATTTATCGACTTGAGTTTAGGCGATAAACGACCTTCTATTCCTGGCTTTTATTATTATTTATGTAGCGTTATGGAAAGTGCCAGAGTGAATAGGGTTTACCTAACTGGTATGCTTATCAGAAGGACATCTACCCATCTGCTAATCTAACTTCAGGTGTTTACCCAGGGCGACTTAAAGTAGTATCTGCGTCTGAAATTGTTGGCGCTATACAACCTATATACCTTTGTCCTTTTCCCACACTGGAATTAATACTGCATAATGACGTCATGACAACCCTCCAGGCGAGATTGCGGCCAGTACGTCTCATGAGTCAGCAAACAAAAGAAAAACATAAGAAGATAGATGTACACTGTTAAATCCCTCCGCACTTCTCTCATACCTTAAGCCTTACCCTCGACATTTCAAAGGTGAATTTTTGACCAATTTTGCCAGAAGCAACGGTTACACAATTCGCAGGTTATCATTTTTGTTCATTAAATTTATTGCTGAAAATGTATTGCGATCGTTAATACTCGTTAACACATATAGGATCGTTTTAGCTGGGTATTTAACCAAGGCCAAATAGTATTATAGTACAAGAAATTACTCGTTTCACCAAATTCTGTCTTTTTTATTTTTAAAAATTTAAATATTTTACGTATTTTATTTATTTAAGTGGAAAGTTGTAAATTTAAACCCTTAGTTATAAATATATTTCCAATTATAAAACGTCTTTTATTAAACAAATATTATATGTTCTTAACCCGGCGTACATTTATGAATTTTCAAATGTAAACATACATAATTAATTTTTTTAATTTGTTTAAAATTAACACTTCCTACACCTGCATAAGATAACTTAAAAAAAAGCTTTAAAGTTCTCAAATATTTACATACCGCTAGTTTATGAATAAATTTATCAAAACTGAATAAAATCGATATAAAAATTGCATAATGTGCTAAATATCAATAAATTAGCCTTAGGAATGATGAGCTACAATCAGTGTAGTGACGCGCGGTAGGCCTGACGTGACCACACGCTTGCGTTTTTATGGGACTGTACGAAATAATAGTAAATTCATAAATACATATAAATCACAAAGCAATTACGCTTATCATTTATTTGTATTCTTTGCGAAACGATTTCTTATTAAATCGTTTATTCGTCTTTCATGATCAACTTAACGGGAAGATAAAGTGTACAGACGTGTGTTTTTGGCGGAAATCATTTTAATTATTCAATAATATAATAAATTGCAACAAAATAATATGCTATTCTGTTATAATAACGAAATAAGAACAACAGATTCCCACACAGACTATTTGATTGGAAAATTTAAACATCATCACCCATTAGGCAATGGGCATATACTTTCTACATATTTTTACTATTAAATATTTTTTTCCCACTGAACCTATTAAAATACAAAACTATAGTAATCCGCAAACTGTAAGTACTGCACATACCGGTACATATTTATGTAATAAAAATTGAAATTGTCCCTCATTTAGCAGACAAATGGTCACTCGTCAGGGCGCGGTAGTCGGACATTAGGGGCCACCCGCGTACGTAATGAGGGGTCCGTTAGCTCTCACACTGGAGGAAAATATTATGGATTCAAATCCCCGCCCATTTGCGGCCAAGTCGCAGGCACTGTGATTTTTCACGTGCCAATTTCACTGTTATTTTTCGCGGATAACGGTATGGAGTGATTAAACAGTGTTATTTGGGCGAATATTAAATCAGGGTACAGTTTTCGTCAAGTACAAAACTAAAATATATAACACAAGAGGTATAATTCTAATGTACATAGTATTTTTTGGGGCGGTTCTTATTGTGAAGTACTTATTCGTATACAAATCGAGTATTTGACAGTAAGTTGTACTACTGGATTTCTTCTGTATAAACCGCTCGTTTGACTAACCTGACGTACACGCCACCGTAAACAACATATCAAATTAAAATATAATTAAAAAACCGCTGACCCAATTTGCAACGAGAGCTTAATACTTTTACCTTTAACAATCACTTAAAAATGATTTACGGAGTGACATTATAATCTGTCAATGACTAACCTTTACCTTTGGAAATGTCAATTATTAAAACCGCCCGGTGTGGAACGGTCCCCTTTCAATTATGTAAGCCTGGTACTTCGCCGTACATTTTTGATAACATCTCAATACTTAACCAACTCGTCGCAAATTTTCGAGCATATATTATAGCAATTAGCCCGGTTCACATATTATTAAATAATTATTTGAAAATCTTAACTGATGACTTAATTTCGATGACCTTTGCGTATGAAATATATTATCGATTACGGTATGGATGTTTTAAATTATGGTTATTTTACTGAGTAACTATAGGACTTCTTGAGTTTAGTGATTTGCAAAAAACAATTATAAGATGAGTTTAAGGTCTTGTTCTTGATTAATGTACTTTTTTCGAGGAGCGTTATTTCAAATAATATTTACTTTAATTACTTTAATTGAAGAGACAGGGCTTAAGTAGGTACATACAATTAGAAAACATTAATTGTCGTAATAATTAAATAATATTTATGAGAATGGTTTTAATACTGTCAACATGTCTTAAAGGATCAACACTGAGCAGTGTTGCAACTAAGCAGTGCAACACTTTCTCAAAGCACTCGCAAAACAGAAATATTGAACATCGTATATGAAACAGCGTCTCATCAATAAAATGTCTAGATATTTTCGTACCGGCGCGTGTAAGTCTGCGACAGCCACAAAAATACAACTGTACGTATCTTATTTCATATGCTTATAGTATACCGTGTACGTGTGTGTGTGCACGTATGTGTGACGTCATAGTTTGGTGGGGCAATTAAGGGCTGGGGGAACTTCGTCAGTTAGAAGCGAGGATGGTTTTTCAAGAAACCTCTCATTAATACGAGTATGTCAGTTATAGTGTTGATTAATTTTATGTATTAATGACATTATAGATACCTTAAGTTTGCTTAAATGTGTGTTTTGTTGCATTCCATCTAGTATTATACAAATTATCTTGTCTAATTGAAGAATAAATAAACCGATAGATCCAATATTACAAAATTGAAAAATACGAACAACAGAAATGTATTAAAAACGTACTGTTACTATGAAAACAAGATCCAATCCACCAATACAAAAATTTTTAAAACAAATTCCAATGAAATGTTTGTATTTTAATTTAATTTTACCGCGTCTAGCTGAAAACTGGAAACGTAGTATAATGACGGTCGCTTCGATATGCTGTCTCGTAATAATTTTACACCGTCTGCGCCCAGTCTATATTTAATTTTTCGTATAACAAAAGTTAATATTATCTATCACTAGCCTAGTCTTTGAGAATAATAATGATACAAAGCGATATAATTCTCACAACATATTTTTCATTATTTCGTTACATCATACTTTTATAAACCCTTTTATTTCTCTATTGGAAACTTTAGTATCATTTTATTTTCAGTTTGCATAGACGTTGACAATAAATAATATACATTTCAAAATAGATTGTGAAATTTTAAGTAGGTTTTAGCAACAATCTTACCAGTGGCTCTACAATATGTAAAATGCAATATAAATATATAACATGATGTCATAAAATATGTTAAAACTCTTATGTATGGATGTATTATTAGATTTCTCTGTAACTTGGTACTAATTTGGTAAACAGATTAATTCTTACAATATTTCAGATTTACAATGTCAATCACTGTTGTTTTAATTCTACTATCAGTTATGTAACTAAAATACAATCTAATTTTCACAAAATAACCCTACAGTTTGTATGCTAGCTGACACATTTTGAGCAATAAATCGGATGCGTCACTTAATCACCGATCAACGCTGAAATCGAGTCGAGAACAGCATTATCGTACATCACATAACATTTGATGGCTTTGGCCTTACATTATCCAGTTAACGAATTTCATCGAGAAAATTCACTTGTATTTTTAGACATTGGTATTGGAAAAATTAAAACTCTTCTCGCGTAATGAGAGTGATTCTAACAATACTTTACATATGCTTGAACTGTTGAAGTTTCCCTTCGGAAACTTGATGGTAGAATAATTTAATATTGTCCCAATTTCTTACATATCTCCTGTAAATACACAATATTTATTCATATTCAACAACACTTATATGTGAATGTTATGTTTAACGATATGTCAAAAACCTATAAATTCAGATATCGATATATTTAAGCGAATCAATATCATATAATCGACAATCCATCGAGCAAGGGGCATTGAATCGAGACTGTACATCGGATACACGCGTTAATAGCAAGGACACGGCACCAATATACTGTCGCTATTGTCCAAAGTCAGCCATCAGTGTCGACGTCGACTTCCCATGGTGACTAGGAGACAAGGAAGTTCAAGGATCTGGTATTTTAGGGTTACTTTTGGTTAGAATTAATTGGCAACTTATCAAACTGAGGTGAGAATGCATGTAACTATTAGACTTGTAATGGTCTGGAACAGTTTCAGAATACTTCTGAGGGCGACTGGGAGATTAGAAATTTCAGGATCTGGTATATTCCGGAGCTATTTGTACTTCTGTTTCTGCTCATATTTTATTGGAATTGATTGTCAGCTAAAGAAACAGTTCTAAGCTAAGATTAAGGATAAAACTCATGATGTTCTTGTTCACCTCCTCTGGCAAATGATAACGAAGAAGTATCAAAACTTTTGTGAACTAATGAGCTCTAGGTTAAATAAGTGAACCATCAACATTTTTATGTAAAGAATGGGTGGATAAACTGCGAATATATGATATGATAGGTATGGAAATCATAAATATTTCAGACACCATTCTGTTTCAAGATCCTGGTGTGTTCCATTGGAGATCCCGGGATCCCTGCTATTATGCACTGAGTTTGCCCACCGAGGAGGTTTTAGTGGGTAGAAATCCTCCGTGCTCTACTCTTCCCCCAAAGCTAGAATATCTTTTGAAAATTTCCTCCTCATTAAAAAAATTGAATTCTTAGATATTTTAAACATGTGCAAGACAAAGTTAAAACTGAACAGGCGATGTCAGAAATCATTATATAAATAATTGGAAAGGCTTTAAATTATTTGTTTACTTGGACATATTTTCGGTCCTTGGATCTTTTTAAACCTTAAGACATTATAAACAGATATCATAGATAGTTCGATTCTATGTAGATTACAATACAATTGCACTTAATTGTATGTTTAAGCTGATACATTTTATAGTTTTATAATACTCTATTCCATACATATTTCATTACAATGTATATTCTTCATATTATCATTAGTCATCACAAAGATTGGAGAACATTGGGCTACTTGGATATAAGATAATTAATTAAAAATAAAATATACTATTCAAATGAAGTTAAACATTATAATAGAACGTTAGAATTATGCTACGTCTACACAAAGTCAACAAAGGGCAACGAACGCGAATTCTTTATACGTCTTAAACACTGAAACTCAAATCGTTGCCTAACGATTTGATTTCTGACAATTTATACATAAAAAATATTAGAATCATTTCTTGTCAAATAGATACAGATAGTGTTTATGAAAATTTTTGAATGTTATAAATAACAATAAGAATTACATCTCAAGAATAAAAACTTAATTAGTGATACTAAGTAAGTATTTGGTACATACAAGCAAATCATTTTTCGATTGAATTATACTACTTGATGACTCCGACTCATTATGGCTATTTCTGTCACCTGCATTTACCCACATTCTCTTATAAATGAAATTTGAATTTGAAGTTTAATTCCTTGGCCATCACAGGCACGTCGTAGGCCCAGTGTAGACGGAGCATAATAGAACAGAATGACCGACAGAGCGCATCGTACATAATGGTGAACCGGCAACCCGTAACGTCTATTATGAAATAAAAGGTTTTTAATAAGACGCCATGTGACTTAGGACTATAGACTACAATGAAGGTCAAAGGCTCGAGTTTGTAGAATTTCCTGTAGATGCATCGGATGGTTGGTGTAATTAATAACTTTATTACGAAGCTACTACATGTAGAAGTTAAGTTGGAGTTGTTAGAAGTGAGTTTTATAGTGAAGAAGTTTCACAAAGAATGGGTTGTGTTTGATATGAATTATGTCCCATAGTTCTTTAATAGAACGTAACATGGTTTATTTACACTTGATAGGTCTTATTACATTTCTTAGAATCTTGAATTATCTAATCACAATTTATTTATACTGTGACGTTTACAGAGCAATTTATGAAAACGTCGAGACCGTAATATGAGAGATGTTATATGTTAAGAATAATATATATGGAATAACATTTTACGCGAGACAGCAAACGTGTATGCTACATACACTATATAGAATGTTTATAGCATCACAATTTATTTACTCCAATGCCATTTCTACGTTTAATATTTGTAGTACTACATATCACCCACCAAAACGATGAACAATAAACACAAAAATATCAAGCATAAATTCTATCTTGATCTACGACCAATGCCAAGAATTTCACAAATGCTAATATTTATGGGATAGGCTTAAAAAAAATTGATTTGAAAACGCGCACTTTGACAGTCCTAATGACTAAACGTTTTTAAATCAAGCCGAGACAGATTTACAATCAATAATGAGGGAAACGAACATTAACAAAAGGAAAACGACAGATAGCAACCAGATTGATAAACATTTCAGAAGCACGCGGCAAACGTAAACATAGCAAGCGCCACTCGCCGAAGCTTATGAGCAATTGGACTTAAAAAAGATTGAGAATTGTATAATTTCATGAGTCACCTAAAGATCATTTCAAATTATATTCTTGAAGACATAAATCTGAGTTGGTGATGGACATTTCTGTTTGTAATATTTGGAATTGCCTATCGGAAAAGTTCAAACATTTGCTGATATTCATCCGCTAAATATACCGTCTTAACAAAACACTTTTTACGATATATTATTGTCATTTAAATAGGTATTTCTGAATGTACTCGATGAAACTTATGATAAATGTCATAGTATTTATTCTGTTAAGTTAAGAACTACAAGTGAAAATAATTCGCAAAAGCATACAAATACATCACATTCAATTTTAAGTTGTTAAACTATAAACTATAAATAACAGACTTGTCAATAGACCTACATTATAATTGAATAATTACTTTTAATAATAATTAATTGATTTTATAGTATTGTTCCTTATCAGAGCGACGGCGTAAACCTACAATATAATATTTCTAGGAAATTCCAAATTATCGTAATTTATTACTTGGCAACGGGTATCTCATAAAATGTTTTAGGACAGTCACTTGTTCTCTATGCAGATTAATGTCAAACTATATTACTGAATGAAATACCATATTGGCAAGTGTCCCTACATTTAATTTAAGCCTTGGCGGTACGTTTTTTACTTTGTGTTTCTCTATCGAAACGGATGAGTCAATTCTAATGCATTTGGCGATTGCTATATCACTCTTGCTTGGATAATGAGGCGTTTTCATAATTAGTGTCAACGTGAGTCTAGCTTTTATATTATTTACGAAGGAATATGGTAGTGCTAGTGCAGATAATTAATCCAATATTTTATACCCAATTAAATAATATATTACGCAGATGTGTAATCAAAACTAGATACGATTAATTTAAATCTAAATGTGTAATTCCACACCTTATATTGTTATTTGAACTAAACAAAAGTCACGATCACCTACGAGACTATCTGTCGACCGTAAAGTATCCGATACATATTGAATTCAAATTCATTGATGATTCAACAGATGAGTCTATTGGAGATTTGCTATCGGATTAATCGAAGGTAGTTGTGACGTCACTCCACGCTCCAGTTCCGACCTGTTCGTGCCTGTCTGACAAATGTAGCGTTACGGCCTCTTACGTGAACTCTGCGCTGTTTTTTTGGCACTTGCTCCGATATTTCCGGAGCGCATGAACTTTCTACTATCGGATTAAGTTTATCTATGATTGATTTGACGATGAACAAATGAATATTGCCACAAAAGCTCGGCCGTAAATCAACAATCGTCAGAAAACAATAACTGGATTTCACGGTTCACGCACGGTTTTAGAATTGCAGCAATTCTCAGTTGTGAAGTCAAATATTATAAAAATAATGACCAGATGTTCGATAAGGATGCTTTAATTAAGGAGTACTAGTAAAAAAGCGTTACTAGCTTTTATCTCACCGGTTCCAACGGAGCGTGGGAACCGAGCAAATTTTACAGAACTGTTAATAATATACGGTTTAATTTTTTGCTTACTTAACAATTTGAATTGTCTCAATTCATTTATTACGTTTAAAATCAGTTCCCACCGTGGGATGTACATTGCTGGATTCAACGATATCGTATTTATAGTTTATCATTTAATAGTGTTGATGTACGTGCTGTATTGAGAAGAGTTCTGATAATTTTCTCCAGTTCAAAGGAATGGTAGCGATGACGTCTGACGTCTATATTTTGTTAAACGCCCCGGCTTTCGAGATTTAGTGAAATGTTAAGTTTAGATACAATATCCCGGTTACTGGGAGTGTTGAATGTTTCTAAACATGGCTTTAAATTTGTTTTAGTTTTGTACATTTCTGAGTATAATAGCTGAATAAAACTGCTATTCAAATACTGGAGTTTTATGCAAATTTACGTTGAAATTAAATTATAATGAAGAATAATCTGACTTTAACTAGAAGTTTACACAAAGTAGTAATGGAAGATTATTTAAATAAAAAGCGATCCGAGTTTTAATCTATGCAGCGTATAACAATGATAATATCTTTAAAACACTTGAGTGCAATTAAGCCGAAGACTTCTTTTCCTTATAACCGTTTGTGAAGGGTGCATAATAAGAACAAGCTAAGTACATTTAGTATACGTTTTGCTACACTGGCCACGTTTGACTATTTACACTGCACCTAAAATGGATTCATAATGGCTACTTGTTTGTACGATACACCTGCCTCGGCGTATTTGTTAGCAATAAAATTTATGAGTGTCTTTAATATTACGATTACGAGTAATGCTTGTGTTATGTTCGTAGACAAAGACATGCGATATGTCTTTGTGATGAATTTGTCTTAGGGAGGCTTTTGAGAAAGTTATCATTTGAACAATATAAGACAAACATAGAGTTATCAGTGAATATCTTTACTTCTCATAGACTCCACGTAGAGCACTGCATTATAATTTGAAGACACACTTCTGCGTTATTTTTAAACATTCATAAATTGAGTGTTTAACATGATTATTGATGGTAATTTTATCACAGATGCGAGGACAATCAAGTTACAATGCGTAATTAAAAATTCAAATTGGCAATCCTATTATCAGTGTCAATCAACTCGTAAAGTTATTATCATAATTCGATAAGCACACCGGAGTTGGAAGCGAGGCATGCAACAGCATAGAAGTTGATGATCGAAACTAGTGTAACGACTGAAAACTAAACAGGGCTATACCTCGAAACGCTCGCTTCGACGACGTCAACTTCCATGCACTTACGAAACACAAGACACTCACTGTAACCAGGCTTGTAGACCGCGCGTATCCTCCTAATCAACTTGCCAGTCCTTCTCAACGGGGGCCCGAGGGCCACGGCGGCATGGCCCCTCCTTTCCGCGAACACGATATAGTTCTTTCGATTCTGTAACGGCACTTCGAAACGTCCGGAGCACTCGAGTGAATCCTGGGGCAGTTTGAGCCGGATGATGGCGTCTTCCCGGGGCCAGCGGCCCTGGCGGCGAAGAACGCGCCGTACTTGCACTGTGGCAGCGTCTTTGGCGAGCGATTGCACGCGCGCTTCGAAGGCGGCCGGGGCCCGGTAGGCTCGCCATGCGACGTCCGCCCGCTCGCAGTAGAGGCGGCGCGGCGCCGCCAGGCTGCCAACGAGGCAGAACAAGGCCCAGCAAAACGCCGCGCGCGCGCACGTCCTCATCGCGCCATCGCAGCGCACTCGCGTCGCTCACGTCGGTGCGACCCTTGCTCGTCGGCGGCCGGCGCGCGACTACTCCCTCCGCGGATACACGCCCCGCTTACACCGAAATAGTCTACTGTGCGGTGCGGGCACGCGCCGATATATCTCGCCCGATGATAAATTTGCGAGTGCTCGATCGTAATTAGCAGGTTAGCGCCTGATCGGGGTGCGTTCGAGGGCCCCTTATTAACTTTTTAGGTGAATAGTTGGCTTTCGGCTTGTACAATTCCGCTGATAAAGCCGCCGGTTTTTAATGTGCATATTTTAAGTTTGATGCTAATTTTTCTTATAAAAAACTAATACTCATGAGTTACGTTACTACAGGTGAATTCATTTATAACAATGATTAATTTAATTTATTATTAACTTGTTTTCGCAAAACTCGATCCACATGGTGTAAATTAATTAACCTGCCACCATTATGTGTTTTTTGTTACCAAAACCACGCATAAATTTAATTGTGATTAAGTGCTAATTGTAAGAATTACTATAAAAGTTATTTCATTTCAGTTGTAAGGTATAGTGTCTAGAACCTGACCTCTCCTAATCATTGTTTTTAAATGATAAAAAGAAAGCAGAGCTCGGCTCTGTGAAAAGTCATTATCATTTGCGATGTTCGTACTATAATTGAGTAAATAAAACGTTTTCATTTGAATTTCATTAATACAAAAAAAACATACATAATATTGAGACTACCGTCACAGAATAAAAATGCTCTCCTTCTTAAATACATTCAAATTCTATTTTTTTATGTGTTGAAACAATCATATAGTATTATGTTATCTGTGGTCATACAAATAAGTCTTAGAAACTAAATACCGTTTTATAACATTATTTATTCAATACATCAGTTGGAATAATTTGTGTGAAATAAGAAATTTTTATAAGCTTTTTGACTTTAGAACTTTCTGAAAAGAAAATTAATAACGTGAAACTATTGTAATGCATACGTTAAACTTTTAAGTAGAAAAATTGATGAAAACCAGATATTAAGATGGAGGTTTGATTCAGAATTTTTTCGAATTCCTTACAGAGGATTCCTCTATTCCTGAAAATGTTAAGAAACACTTGTAAAACAGGTTCATAAAAGATCCTCTGAACATATATTTCTTAGGTTTAGCTCTAAAAATTTATCTTTTCATGTTAATATGCATGCCTAAGTACATCGATGTTCGTAGCGCAGGTTTTCATTTAAAGAGTGCCGTAGCCTGCTACGAACGTAGACTGGGCTACGGTTGCTTTCGCCTTCGTAGTTTCTCTACTAGAGATTTTGTCTAGCAAAGACAAGTTTTATTTTCAGAGGCCTGGCATTTGTGAGAACTGATAAGTGCTTCACTTTATAACTAAGTTTCAACAACAATACATTGTTCGCATAAGTTTTATGCAAATAAAAAAACTTCAAAATAGTATTACTGGATACGAATGAAGAAAAAAAGCCTCATGTTATTGATATTGATATAATTCAAAGGCCCAAAATTATTTATTAGTTACTTAAGCACTCAGTATGAACAAATATCATTTGCCACCGATGAAGCTTAAATTCAAAATTCATTTAATTTTCGCTAGAACACGTACATTACATGTTGTCTTATAAATTTTGTTTTACAGTATTCGCTTTGTGAACTCGCATGCAATCGACATTTTTAACAGACTTCAAAAACCAAAAAGGGAGATGTTTTATTTTCGTCTGTTTTTTTTTTTTTTTTATTATTTACATTACATTATTTAGCTATCAACTTTAGTATAAAATTATTTAATTATATTATATAATGTACTGTTCAGTAAAATCTTTAAAACGGCAACACATTATTACAGATGAAAACTAAAACTTTTCTAGTCTTCGTAATTAGATTACAGTATTTAGAATATCTCACAATTCGTATTACCTTAAGTACAGCATAATTTTATACCCTTAAATAAACACTTTATCCAATTTAAAGTTTCAATAACCGTTTTTTTACTTGCCATCTATTCCATAATTACGTAAAAAACCATGAGAAAGACAGCAGGATGTATTTGTCGAAAACCCAGTGAAAGGATCTTATATACCTGTTATAAACAGGAAGGTAATCTTTTGTCGCAACTCATTGGTTAAAATAAAACAATTTAACGCATGGTTATGGCAGCAAACGGTTCCCACGGCCCGGGAATGCGATAATACGATAGAAGTGTTCATATTATAACAATTTTTTACAGGACAGAGTAACCGAGCTGGTGTTTCGCCTGATGATGAGCGATCACCACCGCCTATGAATTTACAAAGATAGCCTCTTCAAATGCGTTGTCCGTATTTAAGTGGTAAGGAAAGGAAAACGAAGGGAATATAGGAAAGGAAAAGCTGGCTTCCAGTTCTCGCCGTGCACCACACGAAACACGGCATATATCGTATGCTACTATTTCACTCGGATCTTTTGTGGTATTGTATCTTCCTCTGAGCGACTTCGCTTAATCCGTGCCGAAGAAGGCAATGTATTAGTTTAGTAACAGTTCCTTTCTGTTAATGGGATTTTTAAGGGACCAGCATGGAACTACGAAAGTACATAAAATTGTAAAATAGTATAACATAAGAACACGAAACTCGACATGTAAGGGTCAATCAATCCTTACATACCTCTGCCATCTTGATCTAATAAATAATAATTATATATAATAAATAATAATTTGGTTAAAAGTTATATCTATACACAATATATTAAAATACAAAAATAATATTATTTTCTTATCCTATCCTATCCTATCCTACTAATATTATAAATGATTTCACATTTCTCGTAAAATTAATTCACAATAAAATTGATTGTTCACAACTTCTGACCAAATTAAATTTTAATGTTCCTCGTAGGTATCCGCGTAACCCTATTAAACTTTTCTCCCCCCCGATCCGTAGAACTGTTCTTGGCCAAAATTCCTTTTTTCCTCGAATTTGTCGGCTTCTAAATCAATATAGTTCCGAAATCGACATTTTCAGTACAAATTCATGCCCAAAACTCCGCCGTGCATTTCTAAAAATATTATACCACTGATGTGTGTTATGCAGTATAACATTGCAATGTAATACTTTCGTTTTTAAGATGTTTTAGTTGTTTAATTAATATGCATGTTGTGTTTACCTTTTAAAGGTGTGCATTTAGCTCTTAATTTTTTTTGTATTTACTTGATATAATTTCTTTAATGTAATACCTGTTGGTGAACCTTAAATAAATAAATAAATGCGAAAGTTTGTAAGGATTTGTGTGTGTTTGTTACTCTTTCACGCAAAAACTATTGATCCGATTACAATGAAATTTGGTACGTAGATAGCTGAACAACTGGAATAACTTACAGGCAACTTTTCATCCCGATATTCCTACGGGATACGAACTTACGCGGGTGAAACCGCGGGGCGCAGCTAGTACTTGTATAATGTATATCATGTTCTAAACATAAACAAATAAATGTCCTCAATAAAGTAAAGAAACGTCATAAGAACTGATTCCGAAAACTCAGTACCTAACGGGTCTCCACTCGGTTTGCATCCGGACCAAAAAAAGCGTACGGAAACAGGGCCTTACCTCTAAATACGTTACTTATCTCAGGTAGGCTCCATTCATAGTAAAACATCAATGAATGATTTCTTTGTAAAATCGCCGATTAGGCTCTTACAATATCATAAGCTTAAGGCAATGTAAGCTTTAATCTAATAGAATAGAGTTCATTTTGCTTTGTCGTTATGTTCAGGTACTATACTAGAAGCTTGTCTCGACAATATGCAAGTTACTTATTCGTACTATGAGATGTTTAATGTAAATCTAAGTTTTGGAATGTATCTTTATTAGCGAACTTTGTATATTTATTTGACCAAAACGTGCATGCTATTTTGTGCCTTAAACTCATTATGCTAGAGTCGATAGCAGCTTGATAGGGATGTCATAGTAATACAACCTGAGAGGTCTATTGTACACGCACGTGCGTCACGGTGGGCTATTGTCACACACTGACACCGCAGCGTAATACGATTTGTATAGGGATGAATGAAACAATTTTTTCCTCACCTTGGGTGACTCATTCGGTGTAAAAAGTGTTCAAATAAAAATGTTTTGTGAATGGTACGGGTGGATGTTTAATCAGCATATTATACGATTCTAAGTTGATTTAAATACTGACTTCTTTTTATTATGCGACGTAATTTTTTATACAATGATATTAGGTACATTTTTGTTACTTATTTGTGAAATTAATTATAGCATTATATCGAAATATTTTTATTTTCAACCAAAAATTGTTTTTAAAGTTAAAACGTATTCAAATGTTCATGTCCACAAAATACATAAATTACAAATTAAAAAGAAACTCATTAATTAAAAATAAAAAAAAATACAAAAAAAAAACATACCAAAAATTGCATTTAGAATGTAGACGTTAGTGTCATTTATAGCTATTTCTACCTGCGCTTCCGCTGCTTCATTATGTCGGTGCAAATTATTCATTGACAATGGCATTAGTAACATTTGTAATGTATCTATGTTGGCAAACACGTGGAAGCAATTAGTTAAAGGTGTGAGAAAGTTGATCGCGAGAATGCGAGCGAATTGTTCGGCGCGGCTCTCGGAGGTGTAACAGATGGTCACTTTCGATTATTTCAAATGTTTTTCGTACAGGTGGTGGAGATTAGTGCGATGTTTATGGGTTTAATCTTTTTACATGCCATCTGCTAAGCAACGGTAAGTTAAGGTTTTATGAGATGGTAGTTACTTGTTTTGTGATATTCTGAGTTTTTGACGTCTTAAGCACTAATTGCTAGAATAAGTATCTTACTTTTTAATAAGGTTAAGTTTAATTTTATGTGTATTACAGAATTATTTCGTAATTTATGTAACCTATCTGATTTATTTTACATGTCTATAATTTGATATTTATTCATCATTACGGAACCACTTTACCAGGGTAACATAATTTCAAGTTTTATATATTTTTTTATTTAGTACGTAGGTAAGGTGTTCAAAACATCCATCAATATCAGAACATAAAAATATATATACGCACAAAAAAACCTAAGCCTACCTACCTATACATTTTTAATTAGTTGCTAGTATTCGTAAAGATGTGGTAACTCCCATTTTACAAATTTGATCAAAATCATCCCATCGCCGCGTTTAAAAATGTGTCTTATAAATTATAATAGATCAATATTTGTAGTCATAATATTGGTACTACAAAATAACGCTTAAGTATATATTCGTATAATTGCAGAATAAATCATATTTATTAAGGATGGAGTACATTATAAGCGTGAGCACGGTGGCTAGACGCAATTCAAATAGTCGCGTGGCTTATTTCACTCACACCTGCGAATAAATATAACTCACACAGACGCGCTACTGTTGTAACTCGAACGATTCTCATATTTTTACTCGAACGATTCTCGTTTTTTTTGGGTTAACTTTTTTTTTTTTTTAAATAATAAACACAATTTTTTATGGTATTGTATGTTAAACACTTGATACTTGACAAACACACTTGCACGAAGAAGGCAAAACTTTTCTAAATAGATAAATTCACTTCTGCTTTATGTAATATATATTCATCTATTTATATGATATTATTAAAAAACTGGTACAAACCAATACAATTTTTGTATCTGCATTGTCAATCTATCTAATACTAACTAGATGTAAGAATACTAATCTGTAATTAAAATAATAAACACAAATCGAGAACTAAATGAGAATCGATAGTAACATATCCTTGATCTGTTACGAGTGCCCTCACCTTACTATCCCATGACACTGATGATAAGCGATGCAATACTTTTGTGAAATATAATAAACTATCGGCCTGCCCCGGATTCACTCGTGGTACATATATAGCCTATAGGCCTCAAGGATTACGTACATATCCAAAGATGAAAGAATTTTTAAATCAACCCAGTAGTTCCTGAGCTTGGCTTGTTCAAACTAAATCTTCTGCTTGATGTTATAAGAAAGACAATTCTAGACATAAACTTAGATTATTAAGAAAGTGAAGTCCCGTGTCCACTACTGGGGTATGGGGCAGATGATATACATCTATTTCACTGATCGATTTTCTGGCAAGAAGGTGTAACAGCCATCTGTGTACTGCCAGACCGAAACATTTTTTTGTGCGTTCTCACCGGGAATCGAACCCAGGACCCGTCGGTTCTAAGCTCACACGAAAATCACTGTACAAAGGAGGCGGTCTGTCTTAGACTATTATTTATGGCAAATTAAATATGATTTATCCGAACTACTTTATTATGCTGACTCATGGTTTATTTGTATTTACAAAGTTTTTTTTTCAGAACAGATTAAAAACAAACAACCAAAACCATTAAGAATGTACCAAATCAAAAATAATTTTTTATATCAAAACAAACTGTAGCTGGGAAATGATAATAAATGAAAATAAATGATAAAAATTACTGTAATATGATTGATTATATATTTAATTATAGTATGAGTAGAACCTTAACAATTAGTTGTAAGTGTGTGTAAAATTTTGAGTTTGAGTTTGAGTTTGATATGTAGGTATTTCTGATGTTATAGAATTTTCGTTACTACGCCTTCTGTCCTATCCTACTAATATTATAAATGTGAAAGTTTGTAAGGATATGTGTGTATTTGTTGTTCTTTCAGGCAAAAACTGATTAGTTCATATTAATACTGATTAGTTCATGATTAGTTCATAGTAGTTTATTTTTCTATTTTTTGGTACGTAGACAGCTGGACCACTAGAATAACATATTGGCAACTTTTTATCCCGATATTCCTACGGGATACGGACTTACGCGTGTAAAACCGCGTGGCGCAGCTAATTATTCATAAATTTCTCTAATACTTTTTTCTCTAAAATAAAAATATAAGTTCTAAAATAACTACAAGAATTGAACTTTTTTATAAATTTGCCTCTGTTTCTAGTGAACATAGAATCGTCTTTCGCATCTATTCACCATGTTGTTTTGTTTGTTTTAAATTTAAAATGGAAATAAAGTATGGATAATACAACAAAACATAATTAAGCCAGCGCCAGCTATTTCAGAGCTGAATATTTTCACATGCAAACACGCTGCATATCGATAAATTACAACAAGTGTAAATATTTCCTCGATCTGATAACTTTTCGTAATAAAATAGTGAAATTATGATATTGTTTATTTTTTATAAATTAAAAACTTTTAAACGGTTTTTAAATGCGATTTTTTCATTTCATGCGGGAGCGTCATCATATTAGGCGGGAGTGCCTACCATCAGTTGACCCACCATTTCGTTTATCATAAAATTAAAACGTTTGTGGTTAGACTTGGACATTATCTGACACTGGCTATAACAAAATGTAACATTAAACGCATAGATCATTCAACTCTCCCTGCCCTTGACATTAATTAAAACATGCCAGGCATTTAGGACACAGATTTAGGTTTCGCCACCAGCGAAGTAAAAACTAAAAAAAAATAGCACCCGACAGCAATAAATTACCTTTAATTTAATGGCCAGAGAAATATTTTAATTAAGAGATACTCGTACAGCCGTTATTTATTGTTATTGATTAGTAACAAATAAATGGAAACGGTTAGGTAGTTGATGATATGATAGCATTAGCACAATGCTGGGTTCATCGTATGTATGTCATTTTTTTATGTCATAGCGGGCAACTGAGCTGGTGGTTCGCCTGATGATAAGCGATCACCACCGCCCATGAACATTCTCAAAGGTCGCTCTGCGAATGCGCTGCCCGCTTTTATGGGGTAAGTGAAAAGGAAAGGAATAATTACAGGATAGAAGGAATGGACTGGGAAGGATGAGGAAAAGGAAATAGGCCTCCGGCTCCCCACTCACCGTATGAAACACAGTGGCATGCCACTATTTCACGCCGGTTTTCTGTGGGGGTGTGGTACTTCCTTATTACAGAGCTATAACTCAATAGCTGTTCGCCCCAGCATTGCCCGTGGTATATAGCGTATGTCACTCACTGAGTTTGCATCTATCTAATCGTGAAAGAATTTTTGAATTCGGTCCAGCAGTTTTGCGTTAAAAAAAGTTACAAACATACAAAAATACAAAAGTTTCTTATTTACGATATACCTACCTATGTAAGTCTACACATTATAGAGGAAGGGCACCGGCAAATACCGTCGGCAAGGGCCTCGGATATTAGAGATTTGTGTTATTAGATTCTTGTGTTAAAATAATATAGGCATCTAAATGTCATAAAAATAGTACTGCTTGTTGAAATGAACAAAAGTTACTTTCTTTTGCAAACTTAACAAACAAATTCAACAAGACAGAGGTCTCTTATAACTGACTTAAAAAATTCAAATACTTGGGAAAAAAATAAATAAAACAGCGACCAGTATCTTATCAATTATGTAGCCTTCAACTATTGAAATAAATTTTACACTAATTCAATAATTTTGAATCATTTATTAGTTGAGCAATTGTATTATATTTGAGTTTTCAAAAACAAAATGGTATTGTTTGTAGTACACTCAAAAACATTACACTTCTTCCGTCGCAGTCGGGTAACAACAGAGTACAACACGACCCGATCCGCCGGACTGTAACCGACATTCCCAGACGTGGCCACGGAAAAACAAATGAATATCAACGTAATGCGAAGTTTTCGCAGTTTATATGCAAATCGTATATAATGCTAGATAAGCTGTAATGTATGTGTGACCTAAATATGTATTTGTTTAAATATATTTCGTAACTAATTCCTAAATTAATTTTGGTATCATTTTATCCACCTATGTTGTAGGTACATGATTAAATCCAGATTTATATTTATACACTTCAACAAAAATTGTATAAACTTTAAAAAATACATTAATTAAACAAAACAAAAAAAAGAAAAAGAGTACTATTTATTGGGCGGCCTTATCACTCAGTAGTGATCTCTTCCAGGCAACGTCGTTAAAAAACAAAGATTTGTTTTTTAACGACGCGTCTTCTCTCTTCTCTATCAGGGGGAAATAAATTTTTTTAGTGTCAGTATTGTGACCAGAACCAGAAGACCATAGACCATTTATTGGACCAAAATACAACGTAGATATAATTAAGTTTTATTCTGTATTATTGAAAAAAGAATGACTCAATTCTACATAAAAGCTTTAATTTAAAAAAGTCTTTATCGATTTTATCAGATGTTCCCAAAAACAAACGATTCTCAATTCGAATGTTTTATATTCGTTTTTTTTTTTTGGCCCTTGATAGGAAATTGTTGTCATTTGATCCCATTTTAGAATATGAAGGGGTACCTTTCCTAATAACATCAGGGCCCTAATGTTGCTGATTTTTTATTTATTATTAATTCTAAAATCCCTTTTTTGTATTATAAATTAAAAAATCACGACTGATCATTATTATGATCGATTTAAATCAACATCATAATATGTTTTGTCAAAGTACATCTGTATACGTAATACAGACATAACGGCCTAAGATTCGTGACTCATTCACTAAAATAATCATAAAAACAGAAAAAATATTCTTAAAAAAAGAAATTATTATAATAAAAAATGAAGTTTTTATAAACATATCTTTCATATATAACTAGAACAGTCACGTTTAAACATTAGCGTTCATTCAAAGTCAGATTAAAACATGCAATAGCTTGGTTTCGTAAATCCACCATAAATATACACCATGACTCGAACAGAGGCTAGAGGCTAGACTGGCGACCTCTCGTTACGCACCGGAGAGCACGCCCGCAGACGGACTAATAACACGATAAAATTCACGGCGGCCCGAATGCACCGTCCGTAACGGGCATCGCGATACCGAGAAAGTAAAGTCGTAGATTTGTACGATTTGGGGTTCTGCTGCATGGGTTATGGTTCCTTAGACAATTTTATATCGAGTTTTTATTTGAGAAGTTGGAGATTGCATTATTTATTGGGCACATGACAATACCTAGGGCCTAGATAGTTAGAAGTATTTAAGAAATAAGGGCTGTAGAAATGGAATAGGAAAATAGAAGGTGCGAAATTATAATAATACGCGGGTGAAACCGCGGGGCGCATCTAGTATGTCATATAAGCTTGTTAGATAAGCTGAAATGCATTATATTTTGCATGGTTCCCTAGTCCTCACTTGTATTGTAGGAAGTGAGGTCCAAATTTCAAAAGAAGGTTTTGTCGTGAATTAATATATAAGACAATCATATTTTTTTGTCGCAACATCAAAGGCGGTATAATTAGGCAAGATTATGCCTTATACATTGCATTTAAGCGGTACGTTTCCCTTTTTTGGAAATTAATTAATTACTCTTAATTAATATTCATTTATGTGCGATTAACTATTGGGCAATTCTGTTTTTGAGTAATTAAATTGCGGGTCAATAAAGGAAGTACTATCCCTTGTTGCAGCATGACAGTTTTTTTCATAGATGTCGCTGTGGGAAAAGTCAATGTAATTAAAAAAGCCTTGGAATATATTAAACAATATTTCATAATTTAACTTATAACTTACGGGTACAACTGAATTAATTATAGTTAATTTGACAAACGAACATTTTAATTCGTTTTATTTTGACATAGAGGTCCTCTATCTATTTCTGAATGAAACTTCATTAAAAAGTTATTAACAGTATTTAAAATCAGACAAAGCAATTCGCTATTTATAATATTTTAACATCTTTTGTAAATTACTTTTAAACAGCATTCCCCCATTAATTACGATGATATCTCATCGAAAATTGACATTACGTTTCTCGAACGTTCGTTGCAATTAAAGCTCCGAAGGTCTTGCATGAGAGGACGTCACGGGCGAGCGCAGAGGTGAGATTGCGAATGATAAGAGGCACAATAGGGGGTGGGACGCTTTCACTCGGTTTACTATCTGGTACACTTTAAAGTACATATATACAGCTACTGAGTCAAATTGCCTCGAATAAATGCGATCTTAATATTGTGACATGAACATCAGATATCACGAAGAAAAAGGTTGTGTCAAACTGAAATGTCATGAACGTCGTTGCATTTTGATACAAATTTCAGATATTTTCAAAAATAAGTCATAAAACAGTTTTTCACACACATTTTGGGAGCTTTAGACAGTTTGCTAAACAATATGGCCGGCGGCCAGTGTCTGTATTGTCGTCTCGTTTTTAGCTAGAAGAGATTGATTGTTTGTTGGTTTGTTAGAAAAGCTATTTTAAGGAACTGCTACTTCACTGTTGGATTACGTGATCTCTGAGCGGCTATGCAACATATTTCACGGGCGAAGCCGGGGAGGACCGCTAGTTCGCAATAAGTATTAAATCGTTTGTAAAAGACGTTAACTTGACAAACTCATGAGTGTACTTCGAACGAGTTGACTATAAGAAAAGTTCGGTAATACCCACTCCAGATCTTTGTGCAATGTCGAGCTATTTAAGTATTATATAATATCAGATTTAATCAAGAGCATGCTCGAAAATTAGAAAAAAAAACTAAATGCCATCATGTCATATTTATTACAATAAAAAACAACGATCGAAGTGAGACAATTTACACACGATTA
This sequence comes from Zerene cesonia, assembly GCF_012273895.1. NCBI lineage: Eukaryota > Metazoa > Arthropoda > Insecta > Lepidoptera > Pieridae > Zerene > Zerene cesonia. The sequence goes on along the minus strand of NC_052114.1, from coordinate 9,954,491 downwards.
TGTCGAAATATTGTGCGAAATATTATCATAATTTTCGCACAATGAAATGCAAATAAAAAACACAATTCATTATTCATACTCGATTGTATAAAAAAACAAGATGTCTGCTCGCGATAGCAATTAACAGCCTATAAAATAAGTGTCTGTATTCGTCAATTTATTCATATATTTTCGACAATTATGAGGGCACTTTTACAAACATTACAAGTCAGTCATCATACGATAATTGTGTTGCAATTCTGTTGATAATTATTGACGATTAGCGGAGGGGTCAGCAAGTAATATAAAGTGAGGTCTGGCTATAGTTGGAAAATGACAGAGGTTTTTTCTGCTTCATAAGTATATTGAAATGAAATGATTTATTTATTCCATATTTAAACTATACAAAACTATACAAAAAACAATACAATCAATATTAATACAAATATTATTATACTTTGATTATACACTATGCATCTATATTATATACATTTTGTACAGTTGATTAGAAAAACTTTCTAACCAACGAGCTCGAGTTTTTTAAGAAATACCATTGTATATTTTGATAACTATGGATTTTAACAGATTTAATGCATAATGTTTGGCAGATGTATCATTTCTAAAGTTTTCATAAAACTAATGAATTTGCCATATTATTTTTAATTTTATGAATACAATACTTGGTTTGCCTGCAAGCTTGGGTTGCGTGCTTAACTAAGTAGTCTAAAGTTTTGTAGTCCCGATAAAAAGTAGAAGATTTTGAATACCATAAAGAGATTCATGAAAAGCAATTCGTTAATCATATATAGTATATCTACAACAAAAAACAAAGTCGCTTCCCCCTTTTCCCTACTATGCCCAAATTTTTGAAAGTGGGATTTCGATGCGGGGTTTTTTTTTAATAGATAGATGATTCAAAATGAAGGTTAACACAATTATAAAATTTATAATTGAAAACGCGTCAATCCGAGCGGTTTTCTAGTATTTCAAAATATGCATTATACACATTAAATAAATAGATACAGAATTAAAAAATCGAATCAAGTACGACGATTATGTATAGTTCGTTTTAAATATAAAGATAATATTATATCAATCTATCTTAAAACTTTTGCCCGCGGCTTCGCATGCGTTAAATTTGGAGTAGTTTAATAGATGTTATCATACATATAAACCTTCCTCTTGAATCAATCTATGTATAAATAAAAAACCCATCATTTCCGTTGCGTAGCTTTAAAGATTTAAGCATACTAAGGGACATAGGGAATGAGAAAGTGACTTTGTTTTATGCGATATCATGCCCATAGAAACTTTCCATTTATGTTTGCAAAATAAGTTTGTAGATTGCAGTGGTATTTTATTTATTTATTTATGTCTTTACTCTTTCACAAAGTTTAGTATTTCCAGCATCACCTCGTTAATAACAAAGTAATATTTAAGTGTAAACGTATCAATTGATATTAGAAATTTTATAGTAATCTTTTGCGAAAGACACGCGCAGTAAATTGTATAATGTTTACGATGATAACTGCTGATGTTACGGTTTTATATTGTATTTGTAAAATATGACGGAGGCATTAGTCTGTCGACTGTGAGTGGTAGCCAGAGCGACGCCAAGGTTGGCGCCGTCTAGCCGCTACAGACGATGATATAGAAATATAGATATGAAACAGATTAAAAATAAAAAAAAAACCATGAAGGTCGGTTGCTGTCAAATTTCTTAGTACATGCACAGATAATACACAAGTATTGTTGTATATATGGAGTCAATTAAATTAAAAAACACAATGTTGTTTGTCGTTCGTTGTCTTCAAAATTTACGCCGTATTTTATGATAACAAAATAAAATAATGTTAATTTAAATATTTAGCAGATTACACTTAATTCTAAATAATAAATTATATAAGTTGTGTACTTTTAGATGCATAATGTGTTTCGTAAAACAACATTTGCTCTAGATATTCATGTTATATATTAACTATTTTTATATTCCGTTTTGAACAAATAAACAATCATTGATTGTAATAATTGTGGAGGCCACCGGACCCATCTTCAATACAAAAACTTTATAAACATTCTATCAGCTTACAAACATAATAATGTACAATATTTTTAATCCAGATTTTGATTTTGATCCAACTATGGGAGGATTGTAGGGGAATGAAACGTATTGCCTCCTCCAGTATCTCTAAATGAACGTCTTATCAACAAAATAAGATTTTAACCAACATTTTATAGATACACACGCTGATTCCATCATTACTACTCGTATTATGAGTCGTAAATACGAAATAAAATAGTAACAGGAGATAAATGGTCGGTCGGGCGATATCCACTACGTTTATATGATTGTTTTACAATAACGCATAAATACCTTAATTCTGATAAAATTTGTACGAATGAAGGTTATAATTAGGATTCGATACGATCTTAGGAGTACTAAGTTCATAGAAAATATAAAGGAGTTGCAAAAATGTCAGTTAACAACGCATTACTCACCAAAATTTGAGAAAGATTCAAAGAATAGAAATAACCTAAATCTGGTATAAAATAAAGCAATAAAGGCGCTGTATTTTATTTATTATTTATATTATGGCATTACAATAAAGCATTTCAGAGGAAAAAAAAGCTAAGAGAGAGCTTTGACACAAATGGTGTTAGTAGCTCCTCTGGTAGCTGGTTTGCCCACTAGGACATAAAAAAAACGATGTAAAATGCGACAAACCTGTACTATGTTTCTATCAAACCCGTTTTCTTTTCCTCACCCTTCGCAGTCGATTCATTTTTTTCCAGTCGTCAATCCTTTCCTTTTCCCTTTTCCCTTAAAAGAAAGCAGAAGCATTCACAGAAGATACCTTTGCGATGTTCATGGGCGGTGGTGATCGCTGAAAATCAGGCGAACGTACGAAAAAATGTACCCACCACTACCGCCCATGAACCTTAAAAAACTGCAATGCTTCCTGCATTTACCCAAACGATACAAATTGGCATCTTACCACTATCTATATCACCACGCTCTATTACTTAAAAACTCTTTGGCACTATACTTATAACAAACTGCCCATATCGTTTTCCTTAACTTCTTAGTCTAGTCCTTTATTCGTCTCGTCAGTTAATACTTTTCCAATTTAAAATCGACAATCCAATTATAGAGGCGTTAGGACTGCTGACCTTACGCCTCTCCAAATGTTCATGGGCGGTGGTAGCGCTTACCATCAGGCGACCCACCAGCTCCATTGCCGACGATGACATAAAAACACTGCAATACTAAGTGCGTTTCCCACGACCAGCGCGCTCGTAAAGTCGTCAAATTGGGCAAACTCTGGAACGGGCCGAGCGGCGACCACCCAGCCGCATTGTGTGGTGTCGCTGCACACTTTACACTTGTGTGCGTGTGGTGTAGGTGACAGCGATTTGGTGCGAGTGACGACCGGAAGCGGGTAATGTTGACATTGCAATTTGCGCCTTGATTTGGTTTTATACAAGTTGTAAAAGGGTTTTATGTTTTTACCTAGTATGTCTACGTTGTAAGCACTATGTTACTTAATTTTATTAGCTTATATATATATGAACATTGCTTTTGAAATGGAATAAATATAACAAATCATATATTGTTTTGGCAAAATGGATGAGTTGGCCACCTACAATCTGTTTAGTCCTTGAATAATTTACACTTGTATGCGTCTATACGCATGTATAATTTACACTTCTATACCAATATTGGCAACGATCTATTTTAGGAGCAGAAGCGTATTATTGCGCTTAATATTTTATGCTTTCTTGTACCATACTTGCCACAGTGCAGCAGTGCAGGTAGCAGCAGGTAATTTAACATAAAAACATACACGTAGGTAAGAAATCGTAAAAATATAAAAATATGAAATACGTCTGTGTATATTATGTAATCCATATCTTTTTTGTGAGTAAATCACACTTTTGTTATAAATTTATGTATAACCTTGATATATAGTGAATAAATAGTGTGATATGTATAAAGGAAAGATTCGTAGACTTAATACACGTTTATGAAGGAAGAAGAAAGATACAGAAAGCACACGACTTATATTAAACTATTTTGTTATATTTATAAGCAACTATTTTAAGTTACGGAACATCAAAAAATTTTATACTTTTAACCAGAAAAATTGGGTGTTTCGTTTCACCTCTCTCTCGGAATAACAAAAAACCATCCTCTTAGTATCACAAAAAGAGTCACATATATATCAGGAACTTCTGTGCGGGTTCGGGTGATATTTGATTTGATAAACTCATTAAAAGTAATTTATAAATAAATATCATATTAACAGTTAATTCACCACATCGCGACCTCCTCTCCATTGAGACGCAGTCCAGTCTCCGCCGTGGGAACTCAGATTCCGCGCGCTTAATCCATCGGTGGACGCTTCCCCGCTTTTGCATAGTTTATTTATGTCGCCAACTTGCTTTGTAGCTATAATTGTAATGGTACGTCCATGTAGAGCCTGTAAAGGGCTGCGTACTGTTTATCGCGTGAAATGTGGACGTTTTGAGGTTCTGTGGTACTCTGTGTGGACGAACCATTGACACATGTATTCTATTATTGAATAGATTGGCTTGCCATATACCTTGCCCTATAGTTTATACAAAAGAATTTAGTATGCAAATACTTCTTTATACAATTTAAATTAATATAATAATGAGATTTATATATGTGAATAAATAACAAATGTACTATTACATATTTAGAAGTGGTACTCAATCAAACTCCAATTAATAAAGAATTAAACACAAACAAATTGATACAGGATTTTTGGAGCAATCAATTGTCAAATCATTTTTGTTTCTTTTTAAAGAACTAGAGAACTACAATCCACATGATTGTAGAAAATAGTCATCGACAATGCACATTAAATTTATTTACCTAATTAAATTGAATACACTTTAAAATTTATTGAGTCATAAATTAATTAGCCTTTTTCAATCGAACCTTTACCCGCATAACTGCAGTATCTCCCTTATGTATACGATAAATTTATCACTTTCAATTTCTATTGAAATTTGACCTGAATTTCGTTATTATTATGTGGTTAAGGAAAAATGAGGATGACGTAATGTATATGTGGTGTGGTAAGGAAATTGTATCATCAACTAATTGTTTATGGTTATACATGTGGTAATCGAGCACGCTTCGGTACGAATTGGGCCAGCTCGCACCGGTCAAGTACCACACCCCCACAGAAGATTGGCGTGATATAGCATTCTGCTATGTTTCGCTCGGTGAGTGGGGGAGCCGGAGGCCCATATCCTTTTCCTTACCCTTCCCAGTCCTTACCTTTATTCTTCTTGGCAATCCTTTCTAAACCCCTTCCCAATTTAAACTCGGCAATCCACTGTAGAGGCGTAAGGTCTGCAATGGATCTTATACCTCTTCAAATATTCATGGGCGGTAAAGCGCTTACCATCATGCGTCCCACCAGCTCCATTGCATTGACATAAAAAAAATATATATATTTAAACCCGCAACTTGCCCTGCCTAAGGAAAAGAGAGACAGACAATTATGCAGAGGAGTTTTCTCTGTATAATTCCTGTACCAGTGCGTAATCCATGATTAAAGCTATCCTATGTCCTTTTGCGGGTCACGGAGTATCTTTGTACGAAATTTCATTTCATTAATAGTTTAGACGTGAAGAAAATACTATATATACCATGTATAATATATTACTATGTATTAAAAGTGATTATTCAATAAGAATAATTATATATTGAAGCTAGCAGTAACATTCATTTACTTCGATTATCACTCCAATCCTAAGCGCATCCACTAACTTCCTCATTATAAACGCTAATAAATTCTCATATAACTTATCCCGAAAGAAAATTTGCATAAAATGTTCCCTATTTCGTTTTAATAATTCTATTTAACTGCGGAGGTGAATATTACATTCCCAACATGCCAAAGGGCTTGGTCCAATATACAGTGATTTCAATTTTCTGTTTTCCATTATCATATTTTTAATGTATAATATGTTATCTTCAAATGAATTTATTTAAAATTGTATTTACGCTTCAATTTTTCAACATAATTTCATGAATGAGAGCTCTGTATTGAAATAAAAATAGCAAAAACATAAGTGATTTAATTTCAAAAATATAGTACCTATTATCTAACGATTAAGTTTTTGTATTAACTTAGCAATAATTACATTTATATTGCTGAACATAATGAGGATTCTAGTAAAAAAATCTCGATGATCTATGAAGAAAATTCCCAAAAGTTTCAAATACAAAAAATATACATTTGTATAGTGTAATTTATAGTTTATTCGCCTGCAATTGATCATCACTGTTCATCTCATTCAAACGCATCACATAAACTTCATATTCTCTCCCGCTTCCGCTTAGCGTACAAATCGCTGAGCACACAACTTGTACCACACGTCAAGGCGGTCGATGTGAGAATTTGCATCGAATGGGACAGAGACGGGGCACCACCACTGAGCCGCGCGGTATATTACATCGACTTAGCCTTTGTGCTCCGTTTATTGACTTGGCGTTTAATAAAAATTATTGTTTCTATGTTATTCAAGTTTATTACGTTGCATTAGAAATTGTGCTTTATCCGAATGCGATGGAAAAAGGAATGATGTTAATTAAATTTATTGCCATATTCTGTACTGTAAAACTTACTATACTTAATTTTTGTATTTGCCTTTTCATTAAGAGTGAAATAGTTATATTAAAATTATTTAAATGACCCAAATTGTATACGTGTAATGTGTACCTACAATATGGCGCCATGATGAAATAACCATCTGCAAGTTATATATCTAACTAGACGTTATTCCCGGCTCCGTCTGGATACCAAAATTTCTGTTTTATCCCAAGGGAGCATTTAGTCGGGATAACAAGCATCCTATCACCCAAGTTAGCTCATACCCTGTCTGTATACCAAATTTCATCAAAATCCGTTCAGTAGTTTCAGCGTGATTGACGGACAAACATCCAAAGAAACAGACTTTCACATTTATAATATTATTATATTAGTGTGATTGGTGTGAATGTCAAAAGTCGAACGAAGTCGCGGCATCAGCTTGTAAAGCTCTCTCTCAACATATAACCATCAAAATAATATTAATTTCACAGTATTTCTACGCGCGGCGCATCAGAAAGAAATAACAATGACGTTATTTGCGCGTACGTGTTCTGAACCCCTAATGGGGGCTTAACCAACAACACAAAGGTGCATAATGCCCAAAAAGACACGTATAGGTGTTCCAAATTATTTGATTGTCCGTCTGTCGGGAGGCACGGACTGTGAGAAATCAATCAGCTAATATTTTTGTTGTAAACGACCCGTTTGAGTCTGTTTTGTTAGAGATCTAAAGGTAATGTTCACAATTAAACCATACTGATGTATTGTTGAGAATTTGAAAATCTATTATATAGAACAAATAAACTGTTTGTCTGTATATTTAATAGATAAATGTTATGTCTGTAAACATACGTTTGATCGAAAACTAAAACCTACGTAAGTTAATGGGAATACCATTACGTTGGAGAAAAATAAAGCATTTTGATGAAATATAAACTATGTTCTATATTATATAACCACTCAAAATAGATCAAATATGTATTGCAAACTGAAACGGTCACTAAATATTTTCTCAACAAAGATTTACCTCATTGCCTCAGTAAAGATGTCCGAGTCATAAGTAATTTTTTTAATGATTTCAACTGTCAAATGCAAAGTCTACTAGAAAACAAGAAAACTTCAATACCACATTATGCATATTACAATAATATGTTTAAAACTACTCATAAGTATATATTAGCATACCACGACTAACTCACAGTTAAATAGTATCGTACGACAATATCGTATGACTAGTATGACTCATGAGTATTAACTCAATACTGATTAAGTAATAACGCAACATTTGTCTATTGAATCTTACAACAAAAAATCTCCCGTACAAATAATTTGCATGAACGAAAATTACATCCATCGCCCTTAAATTATAAACAGTGGCCCAGAAATTGGTATCTCTGCCTCAGTTTTAATCAAAATAATTAACTATTGACTTGATTTATTACCTCTACGGGAGTGACGAGGAAAAAAAATGGAAATGCCACCGGCGTTGTGGATGTTGGAGACACTGATATCGTTTAGACCTCATATTGGCGACCACCGTTGAGATAAGTACTCTATTGTGTGGAGGTTTTTAAATATTACTGAAGCGAGTGGGTATGTGTAATCTTTATGCGCAGCGCTTTGGGATTTCAGTCGAGTTAAATACTAAATGATTGAGGTTTGGGATTGGAGTGGTGGATTGTTGGAATTGTATTTGAATAACTTATCTAAAAAACAGTTTTTCATCTGTTTCTGAATTAACGCTGGTCGTTTATATTTAATTATTTAGGTGATTTGATGTGACCGCCTCCTTGATACAGTGGTTAACGCGTGAGCGTAGAACCGAGGGGTGCTGGGTTCGATTCCCGGTGGGGACGCACAAAAAAAAAAATGTCTCGGTCTGGCAGAACACAGAAGGCTGATCACCTACTTGTCCCTAAAGAAAATCGATCAGTGAAACGGATGTACATCATCTGTCCCATACCCCACTAGGGGATACGGGACTTCACTATTTAGGTGATTTATGAAGAACATCTACAACAATCGGTGATCAGACGTGTTTTGTTTTTTTTTGTTTTGTGGAAAATTATTATTTTTGCTAATTTAAGTTTATTTATTACATAGTTTAGAACGTAATAAAGATGCCTGTGTCACATATACTTATTTAAATTAAATGTGGAAAGTACTATTTCTTTATAAACCTTCAAATTGTAAAATTATGTTTGTGATGTTCAACCCGCTATCATAGTCAATAACTCTGTCTCATCATTTTTAGACCAATAGGAGCAGTGGCCAATGAAAATGATAAAAAAATGTGCCGAAGTATTTATTTCGTATCAATGGTGAATTATTAATCCTATGTGGCTTAAATGATAGGTTTGTAACGAATGCTTAAAACAGTGAATAGAATATATAACAGGAAGCGGTTGTCGTACGTTTATATTCGTCAGTATCATTGAGAAGCCACAAGCAGTTTCCAAGTCACATAAACGTTTTATTCGAAAATTTGGTATGTTTAAAAATAAATCAGAATATAGTTGTGTGTCGTGAGAGTGCCTGGCATTGAAGCTATTCCATATCTAGCTGCCGAATGCTTATCAAAAATAATTATAATTAAATGATTCCATGGAATATTTACTCAAAATTTAAATAATTTTCATCAAATCTAGATTGTTCTGATGCCAAACATAAATGTATTAAGAGTATCAAAGTATCAAAATAGATTAAACAGGGGTATGAATCTGGTCAGACTGGCAGTAATCAAAATACCATAAATTTATGTTATTTTCTTAAAGATGATATTGCTCTACAATACATTCTAATTGGATAACGGATTTTATAGCAGCACAAAGAAAAGCTGATAAATTTGCGATTGTCCAAAAACCAACGCACCCTCCACTTTCCAAGTCGGTAAATAAATAAACAAACACGGGTTATCGGACCGCCGGCGAGGCAAAAAGTCAAATCCGTACAACTCAATTTTGGCACAACGCGAGAAAATAAGAGCGAAAAAAGTGCGCGTGCGCATTTATTCGTGTGCGCCGTGGAGGGATATTTTTTAACCGATTGAGAAAAGGGAGATATCAATTTATTGTTTATTTCATCACCCTGCACAGGTTTGGGACCTCGGGCTGTATGGAATAAATATGTTTTCACCTCCGAGCTCTTAGAAATAGGCGAAATTCAAACGAGAGGCACCAGCTTTCAAATAGGGAAAAAATCGTCAAAATTGGTTCAACAAGTAAAAAGTTATGAGTGATACTTCATAACTGGTTGAAAGAACACCGTCGTATCGAGAACAGCCTCCTTTTATTAAAGTTGGTTTCAAATGATTTTATTGGTTTTATTATACTTCCCGTTCTTATATATAGAACTTTACAAAAGTAAAAGCAAAATTGCAGAATATGAAAAAAATATAATATTACCCGTGTGAAGGATGGTATCTTAAAAGATTTCAGTTGAAAGGCATATATAAGTATTTGAATGTTAATTAACAATAATATTACGATATTACGAGTTAAAAGCATTGAAAGCTGGTGAGGACCTGGGACTTAAAATCGATAAGTCGGGGTTCGAGACCCGACGGGCGTGCAGGAACGGAATTGAATTTTCAATTTATCTGCGTATGTGTAAGATCACTACTGCTCAAATGGTGAAGGAAAACATCGTGAGGAAACCGGCATGTCCAAGAATCAAAAGTTCGACGACTTGTGACATCTGCCAACCCGCACTTGGCCAGCGTGCTGGATTATGGCCTGAACCCTCATAGGAGGCCTGTGTCCCAGCAGTGGCAACATATATGGGCGATGATGATGATGATTATGAGCTTGCTTATAATTGTAATAAAGAGGTTCTAAATAAAAAAAAATCATTACAAATCGTTCGTACCTTCTTAAAGCACTTCAGTAAAAAGTTAAATATCTATTGACATCAATTTTATTTAGTGAAATATCTAGATATAGGTAATTAAATTTTTCAGAATTATGAGTAATCAACGTATTACTTAGAAATCATGAAAAATATCGCAACTTTCTCCCCCTCACTAACAAAGTACTGCGGCCGTGTCGCGCGCCGTATCACAGGGCACCGCGTGCGCCGGTGGTCCCCTGCCCCCCGCACCCGACGCCCCGCACCCCGCACCCCTCACCCCGCCGGGTCCCGCGCTTCGGGACGATTCATTTGCGAATTTAAGGGGACGTGTCTGTATTTAAGATGCTATAAATTGCTCAATCCTGATGATTTTAATAACGTTGAGTATTTTTATTTTTTTGGTTACTGATAATGCCTACTACACTAGTATTTTTTTAATATGTAAGACGTGTCTATAGGTATCCTTTGAAGCCAGGATAGTATGGAATAGTTTTAACTATATCTTCTCTAATTACAAGCTCGTGGCATAGAGCGTATACTGAAACTAAAAAATTAATCGGAACCGTACGGACATAATGTGATCTGTGCATTGCGAAATTCATTAGCTCCCAGTAGAGAAAGCTGTCCATCAGCAGATTTTCTTCTTCAACAACTATATTTGAAAATATGAATTATTAATTAATATACATCAGATACCTTCCGTGAATCATCCTAACCATTGTTAAACACTGTATGAAAATTATTTGACTGACTTTCGAGCATACCGTGTTGACAGCTAAAAAGCTGTTACAAAAACGTACCTATTTACTCGAAGTTTGTACGAAATAATATATTATACACGCACCAAAAAAGGACAAAAACAAAGGCTATCACACAAAATTTTCCAGTACGGGGAGTTCCAAAAATCCTCTAACAAAGCAAACGCAGTATTTTCAGAAACAGACAGGATCTAATATGCCACTATTGTCAATGTGTGACTAATTAAGAGCTGTGTGTGAGTAAGCTATGAGTTAATATTCATTCACACGTTTCGTCTATTTGAGCTTTCGCCCACTCCGAGTGTAGGAAAATAGGTCGCCACCGCGATATAAGTCGGGAAATAGTGGTCATCGACTGTTTTCATTTGATACTATATTGGATTCTGTTACATGACGGGTTTATTGGAACATCTGAATTTGGGGGTTAGTTTGTTGCGTGGTGAGTGAATTTTGAATTGTAACATCTTTTGAATTTGATTTGAATTGTATCTAGATACAGCGGTTATAATATTCAAATTGGTCCAGTCGTTATCACGTTTCCGTGAGACTAACCTTCGTTATTAAAAAAATATCATCACTGAAATTATATTATTGTTCATCTTTATTACACTGGATTTTTAATAATTTAGTATTTTAACGTAACTAAAAAGAAATTTATTAAAAAAAAAAATAAAATTTATTAAAGAATTATTTTTAATGTTATATATTATTTGTTGTATTAGGTATATACTAAACTTATTACTTTAATCAATACCTATAATGTAATACTATTTTGAAATATTTTTAAATATCATCTTCATAAATGCTCTTCTAAATCCGACAGTCCATTATCATACGAAGTTTCTTAAATATAAACTTTCCGCGCAGGTTACTTAATTTTTTTTACCTATCCTATGTTTGTTGATCTGTTTAGATAAAACATAGATCAAACATCACCTGAGCACCTAGTTGTATCTCCTTCTATCCAGATATCGGAAATGTAGGGCACTCGCTAAATATAGCGCAATCAAAAGACGATATTTGAACACGGAAGTGTGGCTCCTATCGACATGGTAAAGGTGTGGCCATAAAGCTTCAGGCTGGAGTATCTTGTCTTCTTTGAAATAAGGAGACGGTTAGATTGTATTTTTGCTTTCACCTCTTCTACCTCAGAGTTTCGACTGGATAAACTGAATTCGGTGTTTCTTCTTTATTTGAAAGCTGGTGCTTCCGTGTGGTCCTGATTAAATTTGGTCTAGTTATGACAATTTGATTTTTTTTTATTTTCTATCCTTGTTTTTTATCTATATATTCACGTCTTAGGCTGGTTTTTCATGTGCTTGTCTCAATACTTATGAGTATTTGGAATTATTACAGATTTTTTGGGAGCTATAAACAATAATGTATTATTATTCATTGTGATTTAGGTATTCATTTAAAATTTGTTCCATAATTTTTGAGAATGATATCTTGTAACATTGATAAGGTACATAATGAAATTACAATTGTAATAAATAATATAACAATGCTTATGAAACTGTACAAAATTCTTAACCCATTTATAGAATGCTTTATTTTATATAAATTTATGGGTAATAAATCGATCGAACAAACACTTATTTTATGGAAACGAACGCGAACGGTTTAAAATAATTGTAACTTATCAGGCAGAATATTTTTTCATAATCAATTTTTTTATGTCACAGTCGGCAATAGAGCTGGTGGGACGCCTGATGGTAAGCGTTACCACCGCCCATGAACATTTGGAGAGGTCCCTTGCAGACCTTACGCCTCTACATATTATGGATTGCTGACTTTATTTTGTTAAGGGATTAAGAAAGGATTGGCGAGAGGAATAAAGGAAAGGACTGGGAAGGGTAAGGAAAAGGATATGGGTCTCCGGTTCCCTCACTCACCGAATGAAACACAGCAGAATGCTATTTCACGTTCTTCTGTAAGGTTATGGTACTTCCCCAGTACGAGCTGGCCCAATTCGTGCCGAAGCGTACTCGACTACCACATATTTCATAAATAAATAGATTAATACTTTTAATAAATTATTACATAGGTAGAACAATTTGTTATTAATTACTTCCATTTTTATAGACGTTGAAAAAATAAAAACTGTGATATAGCTATTTTAGTGATATCTAAATTTACATAATTTGATTGTTGTTAATTTTTTAGAGTATATTGAAACACTGCCATCTAGTGATGTATGTAAGAAACATGTTAGTGCAATGCGCCCTCTATGAAATCGCAATAAAACGACGTTCTACTCAATACTGGGCTATACAAAAAAATTGTTCTTTTGTAGATGGTATTATTGCTATACTTAAGGTTCTCTAAAACTGAACTAGATGGCGCGCTTTCATGAAGTTACAGCAAGTGAGAAAATGTAAGAGGAGTTTTGAAGTACATACCTGGGTTTAATTATAAATGTTTAAAAATTTAAACATTGAAGAATTTGAAATATGTTGAAGGGAAAATAATATCTCTTTAATATTTAAACCTAACCTTCTAATAATTAAGTATTATTTATTATTATATTGTTTGACAGATCGTAGATTTGTTTGTTTTTCAATCCCCACTAATATTTAAAATGCGAAAGGTTTTATTGGTTTCTTTACCTTTTTTTCACATCACAACCAATAAGCGTGGAGGTTAGTGCTGAGTGTCATTGGGCACTTACCGCCGTTAAACGTTTCATTCCTATGGGAAACTTCTCTGACCACGCGGCATAAAACTAAAAATTATTGTCTTAACCTTGCATTTCTCTTTTCATTTAAAAAATAACTGACAAAATGTTTGCCGATTAGAATCCAAAGAGCTAACGTAACGATATTTCTCAGTGGCCACAAAATAAAAATAATAACATACATAAAATTAAATGGTGGATACACAGAAAGCCAGCTAGTTGTCAAACAAAACACATTTTACGATAGCTCTCTTGAATTCGTACTTGTTAAACTGTAGTACCGTTTAAACCATACGATACGATACGATATAAACTTGTAAATAATAATAAATAATCTATATAGATAAAACTGATTCACCAAATTTTAAAGCCACGAGTAAGGTATGTATGGAGAGAAAAAAACATACCACGGTCGAAGACGGGGCGGACCGCTAGTGAGGTAAAAATCCAAGTAAAAGCATTCGTAACAATAAACGAAAATGTTCACTTTGAGCACAGATAACATATACTTTTTTAAGCTTTATTTGCGCCACGATAGAATAGCGATTACAATATTAAATTAGCTCTCTCAAAAGTATTACATCAAAGTCCATCCCAATCGAATTAGCTGTGAAAGTATGAAAACATAATTCTCATACTAATACTAACATAATTCTAACTCAAACATTTATTTATTCAATTGGACTTCTTATAGAAGAACCTTTGAATCGTCATATTATGCAGTTATACATTTACAGTAGATCTGGCAAGAAACTCTGTATAAAGAAGAAAGAAGAACTAGGAAGAAACTCTTTTTTTACTCAAACAAATTATGGTTTATGGGTTATATCGCCATCATCGGACTAACATTAACAAACATGGACGAGGTACATTACTTAATAAAACAAACCACAGTATACAAAGTTTTTTTTTATCTTTATCATAAATTATATTCATGACCCACTGTAAAATTAATCAAAGTGGTTATGATTTTATTAAATTCAATTGAAAATTTTATGCAAAAAAATTATGTGAAACTTGTTTTTTTTCTACTCCTATACCTACTGCTATTATGTGTAAAAAGTTTTAGTAAAAAATAATTCATTATCATCAACTCATATATATTTCTTTTGCAGGAAAATCAGCGCCCCTGGTCAGCTACTTGCGGGTTGGTTAATCTCACATGCCTTTAATCATTTAAGTAATGGAACTATTCGTCTAGATCAATTTAAACTCGTAATTTCAAATTGCCGGCTTTCTGATTAAAACTTTGAACTATTAAATCACCACGGTTCAATAAGCAACTAGCGTTCGCCATACAAATAAATTATCATTGAATAATTTTATAATTATTAAATTTAAAGTTTTAGCCATTATTATACCATGCATACAATACAGAATGAAGATATTATAACAATTATAACAATCCGTTAATATATATATATGTAACATGTTCAAAAATACTCATAAAATATCCCGAAAGTAAAATAAAATTTTAAACCGTAGTAAGGCGTGGTATTGTTGTCTTCAATGACAATAAAAACATGGTGTACTAAAATTTTCTTATTTCGTCGTGCGATTATCGTTAAGTTCAAATTGCTTAAAATTATGAATAGTGATGTGCGAGTTACAGGTTCGATATTGTGACTACAATATACAATAAAACTTAATATTATTACAATTCTTAATTGTGTTTTTTCGAGTACTTGCCCGTGGTTTCGCCCGTGTTAATTTCGGAGTAGCTTAATGGATGTTATCATACATATAAACCTTCCTCTTAAATCACTCTATCTATTAAAAAAACTGCATCAAAATATAGAGCGTAACGTTTTAACGTTATACTTAGATCTTTAGATCTAAGTATACAAACCCACAGCCTACGGAAAGCGACTTTGTTTAATACCATGTAGTTATGATTAAAATGATTTTGTGATACATGTTATAGTATGAAAACATTTTCCCATTCTTTAAAAAATACGTTAATTGGACTACGAGAGTTGGAAATTTGTTTTAAGTTAAAATTCAGGATCCACTCCAGTCAAATCACAGAAAAATGTCATGTGTGTTCTTCAGAATATCTATCTATTTGATACTGTGTTGAAGGCATATCGATAAAAAATTATAGCAAATTATCGTAAATATTCGGTACATCACTAGTCAGCAGTCGGCGCGGATTGGTTTACGAGCGTCCCAATCAAGCGGCGACGCGGCGGCTAACTGCGGCTCCCGCGGGAACTGTATGTAGTTACACGATTTGTTTAAACGATAGTTAATGAAAGATTGGTTAAGTTTAGTTTAACTGGAAGTCATGGTTTAGTAGACGTGTGCAGATCAAGTGAACGAGATATTTTGTGGAAAGTTTACAGAATTAATCTAACAAACTCATCGTAATAGAGATGAAAACATTGTTATGAAAGAGTTGTTGAAGTAGAGAAATACATTATTGGGGATACATAAAATGATGAAAAGATGTATATAATTACAGAGGCAACCACGTGAAACCACAAGATGGAAGAATTAATTTACTTTATTAACATTTTTTTTTTTTTTAAATAAAATAAAAAAAAATGGACTTATTTAAAAGATTACAGTTAGGGCATATTATTATGATCTAGGCGTGTATGTCTGAGAGCCTATGTTTCATTGAATATGCTGATCATTAAAGCAGTCTTATGAATAGTATACAGCAATAGTATGTAGTCATACATGTACAATATGTGAATGAGTAGAGTAAAAGAGTTTCGTAACACAGAGTAAACAAATTTCGATCGAGTATAACTATGTAGGAGTAAAGAGCTCTATAGACGTATGTCTAAACGTCATGTGTGTAATGACGATACTATTTCTATTTAGAAATAGTGTTGTCACTTGATCATATCTGTAACCATTTATTTATATAAATCCGATACGAAATACGTCATCGTCTCGATTTGATCTTCATTATTTGTTTTTAAATCAAACTATTTTATTTACATACAATCCGGATTCACAACTAAATCAATACTTGAATCCGCAGTTTGAGCTCAACTAAATCACATCAAATATCTTAACCGTAGATTAACTAACCGATTAAATGTAACTAACCACTATTCGTGCCACCAGCCACAATCTCGTTCAATATTGGTTAATAAAGCAATAATCATCAAAACTTGGCGTCGGCAACATAATAGTGTCAACTCACACACAACTGCCACTGTGCACGACACAGGAAATTTTTTACTCCATTTTGCATATCCAGCGGACACAGTGTCGTCTGTTGGAATGGCGTAATTGTAAATGTTTGAATTACACTTTGTTTCGATGTTGTGTTAATAGCTTGTTTATTGTATAACGTTTATTTGTGACTTATTGTTAGTGGGTTTGCTTCAATCTTTTCTTATTAGTTTGTTATTGGTTTAGTCTCGTTATGCTTGGATTTTATTTTGATGTGGCTGCGATATTTTTCGTGGTAAAATTGTTTTTTCAACCGACTTCAAGAGGAGGTTCTCGATTCGATAATATTTTGCATCTTTCTGTTAACTTAGATTTTCAGTGGTGGGTGAACCGATTTTGATGATTCTGTTTTATGTGAAAGTTGGTTATTTGTTCGCCTTCCATGTGCTCCCATGTGAGGCGGTTTAATATTTTTTCAAATGAATATTTTTCGAACGAATCTTCTGTGTGACTAAGTTCGTAAAAATACTTCGCAATTATATATAAAGAGAAAAAAGACCTAATAAACAAAATTATACAAATTAAAAACAATCAAATATGTTTATTAACTAGAAAACAAAGACATCGGTCAAGTAAATGACCCCTACATTGCGATATTTTTTCAAAACAGTAATATTTCTCGAAGATTCTTCAAGCTTATGTTAACATAGAGGAGACCGGTGCCACAGAATGATATATTCGTAATAATCAGGGATATAACTCATAATGTTTTCGTGGTATATTTAATTAGGCGTAACGCTGTGTAAGATATTTCAGATTATTTATTGTTCTGGCCCTTTTGTGTGGTTGTGTGAACATACGTAGTGGGTTCTAGGATCGAAAATACACTTAAATTTTTTAAAACAAAAGTTTTTGCATAGTTTAGTATAGTAGTTTAAAACAAAAGTTTTTGCATAGTTTATTTCCATGTCGATGGTTGGGTTCTTAATATGGATGGTTGGGTTACAGAATATATACTCGCTATATTATTATTATTTTTTCTTTATTTTATTAACACTTTATTGTACAGTGCACATATAACAGTTAACATAAACAAATATCTATTGTACAATTTGGCGCACTTATCGCTTAGAAGCGATTTCTTCTAGGCAACCTTGGGATATGGGGATAAATGTTGAAAAGGTAGAAAGTGCATAAATACGTACAAGAAAGCGTACAAATATAGATAAGAAATTTATACAAATAGGAACAAGGATAGTATAAATATGCAGTAAAGAGAATTATAAGTATTACAGGTTTTTAAAGATTTGTGGTGTTAAATAAAAAAAAATATTAAATTCTTCCTTTCTTCTTTCTTCCTTTCTAATGATAGTTTTCCATTTTAATTGACACAAGATGCTTGGTTAGAGTTGAAGTATGCAAAATTAATATAACATTTAGCTAAGTATTTTCTTAACAATCAATGGAGTAAGAAATTTTTTTTTGCTCACGGGTGGCCGAGAGGCGAAAAAAAGATAGGCGTTGCTATGGTTAGGCAAGAAACGCGGGTTCGAATCCCGCCCCGTGATCGAATTTTTTCTATTCTTTCAAAAAATTTCTCATTTATAAAAGCATTTCAATGCTATAAAACTAAAAATTAAATCAATGGAGTAGTATTTTCTTGTGTTTGATTTTACGCGAGTATTATACATTTAGAATATAAAAATTTTTAACGGATTTTAAACGCGATTCATACATTATATTATTAACACGACGTTTCGAATAATTTCTCCTCCAGTTTCTAAATCAATGGAATTTTCAGAAAATTCTATTTTCCGGTTAATAAGATAGTTAAAATTTATAACAACAAATATTATAAGAATAATCCGCCCGAGGTAGACAGATATTCAATTCAGTTCGCTTCAAGAAGTGATAAAATTTTAATAATATTGATCCCAGATATATTTTTAGTGTATTATAGTGCAATAGTATAACAACCTTCCAGTCAGAGGATAGGTATACTATTAAACAGGGTAATGTTAAAAATACCCGCTAATCTTTTCCTCGTTTAATTTAAAGATCTTAAATACAAAACCGAAACTACAAAGTCCCTATTATCCCAATAAAAGATAATAAAAAGTCGTGCTTCAATAAAGAATTATCTCAATAGCCACAGCCTCAATCATCAATCAAAATAAAATTACTTACAATTCCCAATAGTGAAATATACTTAGATTCTATCCGTCAATGAAAAACACCACATCTCCTGATTGACCATATAAAAAACGGTGATTTATCATTTTTATTGCAAGAAAAACATGTTTATGAGCATCTTAAGAGGGGCGAAGATAGGGTGGGGCGGGGGCTAATGCAGAATCATGCGATATTAGTGTTAGAGCATTTGTCGTATGCGGCAAACATGACGTTACGTGCGGCATATGATACCAGACATGGTGTCGTATTTAATACGCATGAAGATAAGAATTTAGGTAACTTTATATACATATATTGTCTATGTCTATATTTTTCTTCTTCTTTAAATTCAGTGAGAGAAGTTGTCGCATAAAGAACAAGCAAAAGCAATATAATAATCACATTTATACCTTTGGGAATGATTGGAAGTGTAATATCCGTTATCGTTACTGGTTTAATAAAATATCGAGTTACAATAGTTAATTTATTATTCATTTTTTTTTTAGTAGTACTTAGGCACTATACACACACACGTGCAGTGTTTGTTTATTCGTAGCTCTTTGGTTTTTCGTTATTTTTAAATAGACGTATACACGAATAGTTTATAAAGTGTATTTCACCAAATTATACGAGCCATATTAAAACAAACAGGTAGCCAAAAATCAATTTTAAACATCGCACGACTTCAAGAATAGTATCCTCATAGCAAAATAATCATTGGCCACTTACAGCGGGCCCAGGGGGACTGTTGGCTAACTGTAAACGAGATGGCTGTCGATACCACCCTAAAATAGATGAAAACTTTCCTTGTTTTTTGCTTATTATTATGATTTTTCTAATATTTCTTTAGTTACTATTTGCAACAAGATTTATTTCATATCGACTTCGCAACTAATCTATTACTACGCAGTGGGGAAACATTTTAGAATCTTTTATCGTACTATACATATTACTTATAATGCAGATATATTATCATTTCTTATATCACATAATGCAATGGAAATCTGACAATTATTTTCCATATCGCAAAATCGATTTATCTGAAAAAGTATTGCAGTATTTTCTTGTGTTTGGTTTCACGCGAGTATTATACATTTAGAAATTAAAAACTTTTCAACGGATTTTAAACGCGATTTATTCATTATATTATTAACCCGACGTTTCGAACACTTTACAGCGAGCGTGGTCACGGGGAGACGTCAGTCTCCCGTTGAAAAGTTTTTAATTTCTAAAAGTATTGCAGTGTTAGCGTTCTTAGTGTCTTCATTAAGCAATAAACTAGATTTTATCCAAAGGCTTTTCACATAGACAATAGTATTTTTTTAAGATGATCCCATTATGATTTGGTAATTCCTAATTCCTAGAGATTACTCGTTTGATAAGAACTAGCCGGTTGATTTGGGGTAACACACAAAAAAATCATGTATTATATTAAAAACTGTAATATATTTAGAAATAATAGTTTGCAACAGATCTTGATATACTATTCAGTAGTGTTTAAGTTAATCGCATCGCTCAATTAGTTGATATAAATGCATGTTCTCAAATAGCATCGCATTTCCCAAGCATACTTAGAGGCAATCTAAAACAAAGGCAATAAAAAGCATCAAGCGGGGAAGCTAAATGATAATTAATTAATACAAAACGATAAGGTTCCCGCGGAATATGCAAGGCGCGGGCGCGTTACGTGATCTAGATAAGAGCTAGGGTTGTCACAACTCAAAGAAACATTAATTGTTTATTTAATTATTAGAAGTCTTTCTTATAGAAGCACTTCCGTTTAATATACATATGTGCATATACACATATATGCAAAAGGTTTAATAGAGACAGATGATTTTGTGCCATAATTATTAATTTAGCAAGTTGTGTGAGAAGTTAGTACTTACCTACAGCTGGATGTGTTGAATGATGACAGAGGGATACCTAGCGTTAGATTTAATATAGAAGATTTCAAAAGGATAAAGATCCTAAACATTTCTAAAAGGACCCGATTCACGGAATTTTTTCAATTTCTAATTACTTCCCATCAATTTTATTTCCCTGATTGGCAACAAATAAGGTATGGTATGTCTTGTAAGGAAATATTACCAACCTTACCAGTCTCCTTTTGTATCATCTTATAACGTACAAGATAAAGATAACTATTATATAATAATTTTAAAAGATATAAAAGAAATTGTCGCCAACCCTATCACCGCGGAGCTCTGTCAAATAAACCAAGGAGACTTAAACATCTATGTTGCTGTGGAACGACTGAGAACACCTTCTGAATACAAGAGCGGAGATAAACTCTTTAATGTATTTCGCGAGATAACAAGAACGAGGTTTGAGCAGCCGGCGTCATATTTCTATGGAAATAAAGACCCTTTGGCATTTTTGTGTTATGGTTAACTAGCTCTTGTCCGCACGCCTTAATTTCGAAGTAGTTTTATAGATTAATGACATATAAATCTTCCTCTTGTATCTCTCTATCTATGAAAAAAACAACATCAAACGCAAACATAGGGATAGGCAGATAATGCGAATTTGTTTTATACTTTATAGTGATTATTTATTAGTACTACATTTAGGCTAGTTTTTGCAATCGATTGATTGTTGTTTTCGAATTTTAGATGGACTGTAATTTTGTTTAAAGAGTAATAAGTAAATAGTACTTCAATACTTATATAAATATTGTGGGAGTCGAGCATGCTTCATCACGAATTGGGTCAGCTCGCACCGGGGAAGTACCACACCTCCACAGAAGACCGGCGTGAACTAACAGCATGCTACTGTGTTTCATTTGGGGAATGGGTGAGCTGGAGGATCGTTTCCTTTTTCCTCACATTTCCCAATCCATTCCTTCTTTTCCGTCATCAATTCTTTCCTTATCCCTACCTTCAAAAGCGGGCAGTGCATTCGGAGACGCAGTACCTCTGCGAATGTTCACTGGCGGTGGTTTTTT